>NC_092040.1:74070936-74230572 GCF_003086295.3 Arachis hypogaea
CACTAATGGACCACCCAAGAGCTGTCTTGTGCGTCCTTAGCACTTGAATTAGTGCTTCCTCTTCCTGTGGCTCTAAGGTAGAGCTTATAATTACAGGAAAGGTATCACCTTCTCCCAGAAATGCATATTTCAGGGATGGTGGTAATGGTTTGAGTTCGGGTTTTGGAGGTTTCTCCTCTTCTTGAGGGATTTTCAGAGGTTCTATTATCTTCTCTGATTCCTACAAATCAGGCTGAACATCTTTAAAGATGTCCTCTAGCTCTGATTCGAGACTCTCAGCCATATTGACCTCTCTTACCAGAGAGTCAATAATATCAACACTCATGCAGTCATTTGGGGTGTCTGGATGTTGCATGGCTTTGACAACATTCAACTTAAACTCCTCCTCATTGACTCTCAAGGTTACTTCCCCTTTTTGGACATCAATGAGGGTTCAGCCAGTGGCTAGGAAAGGTCTTCCTAGAATGAGAGTTGCACTCTTGTGCTCCTCTATTTCCAGCACCACAAAGTCAGTAGGAAAGGCGAATGGCCCGACCTTGACAATCATGTCTTCAATTACTCCTGATGGGTATTTAATGGAGCCATCAGCAAGTTGAAGACATATCCTGGTTGGTTTGATTTCTTCAGTCAAACCAAGCTTTCTGATAGTAGATGCAGGTATTAGATTGATACTTGCCCCAAGATCACATAAAGCTTGCTTGGCACAAGTACCCTCTAACGTGCATGGTATCATAAAGCTCCCAGGATCTTTAAGCTTCTCAGGTAAGCTTTTCAGAATGACTGCACTGCATTCTTCAGTGAGGTAAACTTTTTCAGTTTCCCTCCAATCCTTCTTATGACTTAAGATTTCTTTCATGAACTTAGCATAAGAGGGTATTTGCTCAAGTGCTTCTGCAAACGGAATCTTTATTTCAAGAGTCCTGAGATAGTCTGCAAAGCGGGCAAATTGCTTATCCTGTTCCGCTTGGCGGAGTTTTTGAGGATAAGGCATTTTGGCTTTGTATTCCTCAACCTTAGTTGCTGCAGGTTTATTACCTACAGAAGTGGGTTGGGAAGCCTTTTTAGAAGGGTTGTTATCAGCACTTGTATGTGACTGATCACCCACTGGCATTTGAATGCTAGAGGTGGAAGCTGGAGTGGCGTTAGACGCCACTTCCTTATTTGTTACTGGCATTTGAACACCAGAACCATGTTCCCTTTGGGCGTTCAACGCCGGATCCATGCTTGTTTCTGGCGTTGAACGCCAGAAATGAGCATGGTCTGGGCGTTCAGCGCCAGCTTTATTCCTCTCTGGGCTCTGACTGTCCTCAGAGGGATTTTGAGTAACCAATTGTTCATTTCTTGGTTTCCTGCTGCTTTGAAGTAAGGTATTTAATGTTTTCCCACTTCTTAGTTGAACTGCTTGACATTCTTCTGCTATTTGTTTTGACAGTTGCTTTTCTGTCTGCTTTAATTGCACTTCCATATTTCTGTTAGCCATTCTTGTTTCCTGTAATATTTCCTTGAATTCGGCTAGCTGCTGAGTTAGAAAGTCTAATTGCTGATTAATTTCATTAGCCTGATCCACCGGACTGAGTTCAGCAGTTACTGTTTTGGCTTTTTCTTTCATGGAAGATTCACTGCTTAGATACAGATGCTGATTTCTGGCAACTGTATCAATAAGCTCTTGAGCTTCTTCAATTGTTTTTCTCATATGTATAGATCCACCAGCTGAGTGGTCTAGAGAAATCTGAGCTTTTTCTGTAAGCCCATAGTAAAAGATGTCTAATTCCACCCATTCTGAAAACATTTCAGAGGGGCATTTTCTTAGCATCTCTCTGTATCTCTCCCAGGCATCATAAAGGGATTCATTATCTCCTTGTTTGAAGCCTTGGATGCTTAGCCTTAGCTGTGTCATCCGTTTTGGAGGGAAATAGTGATTCAGGAATTTTTCTGACAGCTGTTTCCATGTTTTTATGCTGTTCTTAGGCTGGTTATTTAACCACCTCTTAGCTTGATCTTTTACAGCAAATGGAAACAGTAATAATCTGTAGACATCCTGATCTACTTCCTTATCATGTACTGTATCAGCAATTTGCAGAAATTGTGCCAGAAACTCTGTAGGTTTTTCATGTGGAAGACCAGAATACTGGCAGTTTTGCTGCACCATGATAATGAGCTGAGGATTCAGCTCAAAGCTACCAACTCCAATGGAGGGTATACAGATACTACTCCCATATGAAGCAGTAGTGGGGTTAGCATATGACCCCAGAGTCCTCCTGGACTGTTCATTCCCCCTTAATTCCATGATGGAATAAAAGAGATGGTATGTATGTTAATATTATTTATTTTATAATAGTGGAATAAATAAAAATGGAATATATAAAAAAAAGTTAAAAATATTTATTTTATTTTTTTTTGAAAATTTTTTTCGAAAAAAATTGAAATTAAAATCTGAAATTTATATAAAAAAATTTCGAAAAAGTAGTTCAAAATTAATTAGAAAATAAAAAATTTTTGAATTTTGAATTTTATGATGAAAGAGAAAAACACACAAAAGACACAAGACTTAAAATTTTTAGATCTAGTGCTCCTTATTTTCGAAAATTGTTGGAGGGAAAACACCAAGGAACACCAAACTTAAAAATTTTAAGATCAAGACATAAGAAAACTCAAGAACACCAAGAACAAAAGAAAGAGCACCAAACTTAAAATTTTTAGAAAATCAAAATAAATTTTCGAAATTTATGAAAAGATTAACAAGAAAACACCAAACTTAAAGTTTGGTACAAGATTAAATCAAAGAAAAATTATTTTTGAAAAAGATTTCCAAAAGTACTGGTGCTCCCTTATCAAGAATATAAACCAATATTCTAGCCAAATGGGCAGAAAAGGTAACAATTGTTCTGAATGGGTATATTCTTTTTAGAAGACTAATGCTTTGGATTAGTATAAGAAAAACAAGAAAAGACACAGAACAAGAAAAATTAAAGATCAATCAAGAAAAATACACAAGAACAACTTGAAGATCAATGAAGAACAAAGAACACAAGTCGAAAATTTTAGAAAAAATTATAAAAGATGCAATTGACACCAAACTTAGAACAAGACACTAGACTCACGAAAAATTAACAATTAATTAAGAAAAATAATTTTTGAAAAGAAATTTTTGAAAAGAAACTATCCTATCAAAATTTGATGACTCTATAACAGCAAAAATAAATTATTCCTAATCTAAGAAATAAAATATGCCTTCAATTGTTCAAACTCAATAATCCCCGGCAACGGCGCCAAAAACTTGGTGCACGAATTTGTAATCCGCACAACTAACCAGCAAGTGCACTGGGTCGTCCAAGTAATACCTTACGTGAGTAAGGGTCGATCCCACGGAGATTATTGGTTTGAAACAATCAATGTTTATTTTATTAATCTTAGTCAGGAGGCCAATAAGGTTATTTGGATTTAATTGTAAGAAGTCAAAGTATTTAAAATTGTAAGGGGAATAAGAGAGACTTAAATCGTTACTTATTGTGCAGTAATGCCGCCATCAATCCGGCTTATACCACGAAGATTCTGATTAAGGAATCTAAGAGATATTCATTCAATCTGATGTAGAACGGAGGTGGTTGTCAGGCACACATTCATGGATTGAGGAAGGTGATGAGTGTCACGGATCATCACCTTCTTCATAATTAAGCGCGAATAAACATCTTAGATAAGAACAAGCGTGTTTGAATGGAAAACAAAGGAATTGTATTAAATCATCGAGACGCTGCAGAGCTCCTCACCCCCAACAATGGAGTTTAGAGACTCATGCCGTCACAAAGTATGTAATTCAGATCTGAAAATGTCATGAGGTACAAGATAAGTCTCTAAAAGTTGTTTAAATAGTAAACTAGTAACCTAGGTTTACAGAAGATGAGTAAACTAAGATAATTGGTGCAGAAATCCACTTCTGGGGCCCACTTGGTGTGTGCTGGGGCTGAGACTAAAGCTATCCACGAGTAGAGGCCTTTCTTGGCGTTAAACTCCAGGTCATGACGTGTTTTGGGCGTTCAACTCCGGATCATGACATTTTTCTGGCGTTTAACTCCAGACAGCAGCATGAACTTGGCGTTCAACGCCAAGTTACGTCGTCTATCTTCGCGCAAAGTATGGACTATTATATATTGCCGGAAAGCCCTGGATGTCTAATTTCCAACGCCGTTGAGAGCGCGCCAATTGGACTCCTGTAGCTCCAGAAAATCCATTTGAGTGCAGGGAGGTCAGGATCCAACAGCATCAGCAGTCCTTTTTCAGCCTAACTCAGATTTTTGCTCAGCTCCCTCAATTTCAGCCAGAAAATACCTGAAATCACAGAAAAACACACAAGCTCATAGTAAAGTCCAGAAATATGATTTTTGCCTAAAAACTAATAAGATTCTCCTAAAAACTAACTAAAACATGCTAAAATCTGCATGAAATTACCCCCAAAAAGCGTATAAAATATCCGCTCATCACCAGCCTTAAACCATCTAGTAGTGCCTCATATTTAGCCTGATTATTTGAGGCAGGGAATTCGAACTTTAGTGATAGCTCAATTTGGGTTTCCTGATCACTTCTGATAATTACACCTGCGCCACTCCCGGTTTTGTTTGAGGAGCCGTCCACGTAGAGATTCCATTTTGTAGGAGTTTTCGGGGTGTCAGTGTACTCGACAATGAAGTCGGCCAGATACTGTGATTTGATGGCAGTCTGAGCTTCATACTAAAGATCGAATTTGGATAACTCAACTGCCCACTGTAGGATTCTTCTCGATAAGTCTGTTTTCTGCAGGATACCTTTTATGGGCTGGTTGGTCTGAACTCTGATAGTATGAGCTTGAAAGTATGGGCGGAGTCATCGAGAAGTGAGTATAAGGGCGCAGGCAAACTTTTCTACCTTTTGATAGTTCAATTCAACCCCTTGTAGAGCCTTGCTGATGAAGTAAACGGGTTGTTGCCTACTTTTGTCTTCTGTGATTAGTGCTGATGCTATTTCCCGACTTCCTATGGCGAGATATAATATGAGTTCTTCACCTTCCCGTGGTCGGGTAAGAATGGGTTGTTTCCCTAGAAATTTTTTGAAATCTTGGAAGGTGTGTTCGCACTCCATTGTCCATTCAAACTTCTTTCCCTTCCTTAATTTTGCGTAAAAGAGGAGAGATCTTATGGCTGATCTGGCTAGAAATCTGGACAGGGCTGCTAGTCTTCTGTTGAGCTGTTGTACCTCTTTTATGCATGTTGGAATTTTTATGTGAAGTATAGCCTGGCATTTATCTGGGTTAGCCTCGATTCCTCTTTGGGTAAGCATGAAGCCCAAGAATTTGACAGCTTCTACTGCGAAGGTGCACTTTGCGGGGTTAAGTCGCATACCATTCTTTCTTATGGTGTCGAATAATGTGGTGAGGTTGGATAACAATGATTCCTCACTTTGTGTTTTTACCAGCATGTCATCTACATAAACCTCCATTAGCTTTTCGATGTGGTCGGCAAAGACTTTGTTCATCAATCTTTGGTATGTAGTTCCTACATTTTTTAGTCCAAACAGCATGACTATGTAGCAGTAATTTGCCTTTGGGGTTAGGAACGAGGTCTTTACTTGGTCGGGTGGATACATCAGGATTTGGTTGTATCTTGAATAAGCATCCATGAAAGAAAGGTACTTGTATCCAGAAGAGGCATCTACTAGAGTGTCTATATTTGGGAGCGGGTAGGGGTCTTTTGGGCAGGCCTTATTGAGGTCGGTGTAGTCGGTGCACATCTGCCACTTTCCATTTGACTTCTTTACCAAGACAATGTCCGCTAGCCATAATGGATACTTGACATCCCTTATGAACCCTCCCTCCAGTAAGGCTTGTACCTGCTCTTCCAAAGCTTGGGACCTTTCTGGGCCAAGCTTTCTACGCTTCTGTTGCACTTGCCGAGATCCAGGATATACTGCCAGTTTGTGGCACATTAACTTGGGATCTATGACGGGCATGTCTGCGGCCTTCCACGCAAATAGATTGGCATTATTCTTTAGGAACTGTATTAGTGGCTCCTTCAAGTCTCCCTTTAAGGTTGCTCCTATATTTATTGTTTTATCCTGGGTATCCCCGATCTGGACTTCTTCAGTCTCACCTTCAAGTTGTGGACGAAGTTCTTCGCGAGCTCGAACTCTCCCGAGTTCGATGGTGTTGATTTCCTCTCCTCTGGGGTTGCCTTTAAGGTTCAGACTTTCGTTGTAACAGCGTCGTGTGAGCTTCTGGTCTCCTTCTATTGTGGCAATCCCTTCTGGAGTTGGGAACTTCATGCACAGATGTGGAGTGGAGACTACTACGGCAAGCTGGCTCAAGGTTGTCTGACCTATTAGGGTGTTATACTCTGAGCTCACGTTGACTACGATGTAGTCTACGCTTAGTGTCCTTGATCAAGTTTCTTTTCCAAAGGTTATATGCAGTGAGATGTATCCTAGGGGTTGAATTGGGGTCTCTCCGAGTCCAAACAAGCTATTTGGATATGCTCTGAGCTCTTTTTCTTGTAGGCCGAGTTTGTCGAAGGCAGATTTGAACAAGATGTCTACAGAGCTCCCTTGGTCTACCAACGTTTGGTGGAGATTAGCATTGGTGAGTATGACGGTAATGACCATGGGATCATCATGCCCCGGGATGATGCCTGTTGTGTCTTCTGGGGTAAAGGTAATAGTGGGGAGGTCAGGTGACCTGTCCCCTTCCCCGACATAATATACCTTTTTAACGTGTCTTTTGCGAGATGATTTAGAGATCCCACTTCCTACGAATCCTCCATTTATCATATGAACATGTCTCTCAGGGTGTGAGGTGGACGTTCAACTCGTCCAACCTCTTTATCCCTTCTTTTCTTTCTCGGTTCATCTGCTTTATTGGCTAAGAACCGATCTAGTCGCCCTTCTCGTGCCAACTTCTCTATGACATTCTTTAGGTCGAAGCATTCATTGGTAGAATGTCTGTAGATTCGGTGGTATTCGCAATACTCTGTTCGACTTCCTCCTCTTTTGTGTTTTATCGGGCGAGGTGGTGAGATCTTCTCAGTATTCCATATCTCTCAATAGACATCCACAAGAGACACCCGAAGAGAGGTGTAGTTGTGGTATTTTCTAGGTTTCTCAGTGGGTGGGTCTTCTTTCTTCCTAGATTCTTTATCCTTGTCCCGAGGGGGGTAGGAGAATCAGGCTTTTGAGCTATCTCCCAATTGGGAGTTCTCCTCCATCTTGATGTATTTTTTGGCCCTTTCTTGAACCTCGTTTAGAGATGTTGGATTTTTTTTGATATTGAGTGGTTAAAAGGTCTTTCTCACAGGCCATTGATGAGACCCATGATGGCTGCTTCTGTTGGCAGACTTTGTATGTCCAGACATGCCTTGTTGAATCTTTCCATGTTGTTGCGGAGGCTTTCCCGATCTCCTTGTTTAATCCCTAACAGGCTAGGGGTAAGCTTGGCTTTGTCTTTTTGGATGGAGAATCTAGCTAGAAACTTCTTGGTGAGGTCATCGAAGCTTGCTATTGACCATGGCGGTAAACTGTCGAACCACTTTATGGCCGTCTTGGTCAGAGTAGTTGGGAAAGCATTGCATCGAATGGCATCCGAGGCATTTGTGAGATACATCCTGCTTCTGAAATTGCTGAGATGATGGCTTGGATCAGATGTACCGTCGTATGGGGTCATGTCAGAAGCTTTAAAGTCTTTTGGGACTTTAGCTTTCATGATTTCTTTGGTGAATGGGTCTTGGTCCTTGTGGGGGCTATCTTCGTGACTAGATCGAGTGGTTTTAGCTTTGATGTCGGCCTCGAGCCTTAGGAGCTTGTCCTCTAGCTCTCGGCACGGTCTTGTTTCTCTCCAGAGATCTCTCTTGGCTTCCCGCTGATGCTCAGCCTTTTTTTCGAGCTATTTGAGACGATCCTACTGTTCTTGGAGAGCATCTAATGTTTCTGTATTTCGGGGTTGCTTGTCCTCCCCGTTTTGAGGTGGAGGTGACGTCCGTGTTTTTGTTTTGGTGTTCTGTCCATCAAACCAAAGTTGTGATCGTTGTCATGGTTTTCCGTTATGGTGATGGGATGACTTCCAGGTTCCCCAACAACGGAACCAATGTTTCGAGGGTTATCTGAAACTGAAGGTCGATCTCGGACGAGATCTTCTGTGATGGTCGGTGCTACTGTGTCCGACCTTGGAGAATTGGAGATATTATTGATCCTTGATCACCAGAGGGTCGTGGTACCTGCAAGAGACTCTGATGATTAAGTTAGCACGTGCTTTAGGCAGGTTTTTGTGTAGAATCAGAGTATGAAAAATACCTGGGTGCTCCAGTGTATTTATAGTAGTGTTGAGTGACCTTTCTTGAGATAAGTTAGTTATCTTATCTTATCTTTGAGTGAACTCATCTTATCTTTTAGGCTAGCCGCCTTTGAAGTGGGTTGCATCCTTTTGTTTGGGCCTACTTGGGCCTCTATGGCATTTTGGCCGACCACTTTTAGGAAGAGGTCGGTAACGACCAGCCTTAAGAGGTCGGTCGCTCTTGTCTTTGATCAACTCGGATCGTATAGTTCGACCCAGGGTATGAACACTAAGTTTTACACAACATTATATATTAACTACTGATGAGCGGATATTTTATACGCTTTTTGGGGGTAATTTCATGTAGATTTTAGTATGTTTTAATTAGTTTTTAGTAGAATAATATTAGTTTTTAGGCAAAAATCATATTTCTAGACTTTACTATGAGTGTGTGTATTTTTCTATGATTTCAGGTATTTTCTGGCTGAAATTGAGGGAGTTGAGCAAAAATCTGACTTAGGCTGAAAAAGGACTGCTGATGCTGTTGGATCCTGACCTCCCTGCACTCGGAATGGATTTTCTGGAGATACAGGAGTCCAATTGGTGCGCTCTCAACGGCGTTGGAAAGTAGACATCCAGGGCTTTCCAGAAATATATAATAGTCCATACTTTACGCGAAGATAGACGACGTAACTTGGCGTTGAACGCCAAGTTCATGCTGCTGTCTGGAGTTAAACGCCAGAAAAACGTCATGATCCGGAGTTGAACGCCCAAAACACGTCATAACCTGGAGTTTAACGCCAAGAAAGGCCTCTACTCGTGGATAGCTTTAGTCTCAGCCCCACCACACACCAAGTGGGCCCCAGAAGTGGATTTCTGCACCAATTATCTTAGTTTACTCATTTTCTGTAAACCTAGGTTACTAGTTTACTATTTAAATAACTTTTAGAGACTTATCTTGTACCTCATGACATTTTCAGATCTGAATTACATACTTTTGACGGCATGAGTCTCTAAACTCCATTGTTGGGGGTGAGGAGCTCTGCAGCGTGTCGATGATTTAATACAATTCCTTTGTTTTCCACTCAAACACGCTTGTTCTTATCTAAGATGTTCATTTGCGCTTAATTGTGGAGAAGGTGATGATCTGTGACACTCATCACCTTCCTCAATCCATGAACGTGTGCCTGACAACCACCTCCGTTCTACATCAGATTGAATGAGTATCTCTTAGATTCCTTAATCAGAATCTTCGTGGTATAAGCCGGATTGATGGCGGCATTCATGAGAATCCGGAAAGTCTAAACCTTGTCTGTGGTATTCCGAGTAGGATTCTGGGATTGAATGACTGTGACGAGCTTCAAACTCCTGAAGGCTGGGCGTTAGTGACAGACGCAAAAGAATCAACGGATTCTACTCCAACCTGATTGAGAACCGACAGATGATTAGCCGTGCTGTGACAGAGCATAGGAACGTTTTCACTGAGAGGATGGGAGGTAGCCATTGACAACGGTGACACCCTACATAGAGCTTGCCATAGAATGGATTTTGCGTGTGGAGAAGGATTTCAAGGAAGAGTTGAAGTCAGAGGACAAAGCATCTCCAAAACTCCAACATATTTCTCATTACTGCACAACAAGTAACGGTATTATTCCCTTTTTTTCGTCCAACAATTTTACACCCTTTTTCTTTATTAAAATACAAAGCTAAAGAATCCTATTGATATCCTGATTAAGATAAATAAAATAAGTATTGATTGCTTCAAACCAATAATCTCCGTGGGATCGACCCTTACTCACGTAAGGTATTACTTGGACGACCTAGTGCACTTGCTGGTTAGTTGAACGGAGTTGTGAGCTTCTCTAACAGTGCTTGAAACTCTTTTATCACAATTTCGTCCACCAAGTTTTTGGCGCCGTTGCCGGGGATTATTGAGTTTGGACAATTGAAGGCATATTTTATTTCTTAGATTAGGAATAATTTGTTTTTATAGAGTCATTAAATTCTGATAGGATAGTTTCTTTTCAAAAATTTCTTTTCAAAAAAAAAAATTTATTTTTCTTAATTAATTGTTAATTTTTCGTGAGTTTAGTATCTTATTTTAAGTTTGGTGTTAATTGCATATTTGATATTTTTCTTTAAATTTTCGAACTTGTGTTCTTTGTTCTTCATTGATCTTCAAGTTGTTCTTGGTTATTTTTCTTGTTTGATCTTGAGTTTTTCTTGTTTTGTGTCTTTTCTTGTTTTTCTTGTGCTTTTTTTTTTCAAAACATTAACTTTCAAAAATTATACTTTTATCCATAAAAATAATACATCTTTAAAATACATTACATTTTTAACTCAGTTGGTTATAGCGTTGGCTTATGTTCTTGGCAATTGGGCACCAGTTCTTTTGAAAATCTTTTTCAAAAATAATTTTTCTTGATTTAATCTGTGCCAAACTTTAAGTTTGGTGTTTTCTTGTTAATCTTTTTATAATTTTCGAAAATTTATTAAAGTTTTCTAAAAATTTTAAGTTTGGTGTTTTTCCTTTTGTTCTTGGTGTTCTTGTGAATCTTCAAGGTGTTCTTGAGTTTTCTTGTGTCTTGATCTTAAAATTTTTAAGTTTGGTGTTCCTTGGTGTTTTCCCTCCAAAAATTTTCGAAAATAAGGAGCAATAGATCTAAAAATTTTAAGTCTTGTGTCTTTTGTGTGTTTTTCTCTTTCATCATAAAATTCAAAATTCAAAAAAAAAAATTTTCTATTTTCCAATTAATTTTGAACTACTCTTTCGATTTTTTTTTTTTACAAAATTCAGATTTCGATTTCAAATTATTTTTCAATTGCTTTTGTTTCGTTTTTATTTTATTTTATAAAAATTAATTTTTTTTAGACAATAGCAACATACATACCATCTCTTTTATTCCATTATGGAATTAAGGGGGAATGATCAGTCCAGGAGGACTTTGGGGTCATATGCTAACCCCACTACTGCTTCATATGGGAGTAGTATCTGTATACCCTCCATTGGAGTTAGTAGCTTTGAGCTGAATCCTCAGCTCATTATCATGGTGCAGCAAAACTGCCAGTATTCTGGTCTTCCACAGGAAGAACCTACAGAGTTTCTGGCACAATTCCTACAAATTGCTGACACAGTACATGATAAAGAAGTGGATCAGGATGTCTACAGATTATTACTGTTTCCATTTGCTGTAAAAGATCAAGCTAAGAGGTGGTTAAATAACCAGCCTAAGAACAGCATAAAAACATGGAAACAGCTGTCAGAAAAATTCCTGAATCACTATTTCCCTCCAAAACGGATGACACAGCTAAGGCTAAGCATCCAAGGCTTCAAACAAGGAGATAATGAATCCCTTTATGATGCCTGGGAGAGATACAGAGAGATGCTAAGAAAATGCCCCTCTGAAATGTTTTCAGAATGGGTGCAATTAGACATCTTCTACTATGGGCTTACAGAGAAAGCTCAGATTTCTTTAGACCACTCAGCTGGTGGATCTATACATATGAGAAAAACAATTGAAGAAGCTCAAGAGCTTATTGATACAGTTGCTAGAAATCAGCATCTGTATCTAAGCAGTGAATCTTCCATGAAAGAAGAAGCTAAAACAGTAACTGCTGAACTCAGTCCGGTGGATCAGGCTAATGAAATTAATCAGCAATTAGACTTTCTAACTCAGCAGCTAGCCGAATTCAAGGAAATATTACAGGAAACAAGAATGTCTAACAGGAACATGGAAGTGCAATTACAGCAGACAGAAAAGCAACTGTCAAAACAAATAGCAGATGAATGCCAAGCAGTTCAATTAAGAAGTGGAAAAACATTAAATACCTCACTTCAAAGCAGCAGGAAGCTAAGAAATGAATAGATGGCCAATCAAAATCCCTCTGAGGACAATCAGAGCCCAGAGAGGAATAATGCTGGCGCTGACGCCCAGCCCATGCTCATTCCTGGCGTTCAACGCCAGAAATAAGCATGGATCTGGCGTTGAACGCCCAAAAGAAACATGGTTCTGGCGTTCAAACGCCAGTAACAAACAGGGAGGTGGCGTCTAACGCCACTCCAGCTTCCACACCTGGCATTCAAATGCCAGTGGGTGATCAGTCACATACAAGTGCTAATAACAACCCTTCTAAAAAGGCTTCCCAACCCACTTCTGTAAGTAATAAACCTGCAGCAACTAAGGTTGAGGAATACAAAGCCAAAATGCCTTATCCTCAAAAACTCCGCCAGGCGGAACAGGATAAACAATTTGCCCGCTTTGCAGACTATCTCAGGACTCTTGAAATAAAGATTCCGTTTGCAGAAGTACTTGAGCAAATACCCTCTTATGCTAAGTTCATGAAAGAGATCTTAAGTCATAAGAAGGATTGGAGGGAAACTGAAAAAGTTTACCTCACTGAAGAATGCAGTGCAGTCATTCTGAAAAGCTTACCTGAGAAGCTTAAAGATCCTGGGAGCTTTATGATACCATGCACATTAGAGGGTACTTGTACCAAGCAAGCTTTATGTGATCTTGGGGCAAGTATCAATCTAATACCTGCATCTACTATTAGAAAGCTTGGTTTGACTGAAGAAATCAAACCAACCAGGATATGTCTTCAACTTGCTGATGGCTCCATTAAATACCCGTCAGGCGTGATTGAAGACATGATTGTCAAGGTTGGGCCATTTGCCTTTCCTACTGACTTTGTGGTGCTGGAAATGGAGGAGCACAAGAGTGCAACTCTCATTCTAGGAAGACCTTTCCTAGCAACTGGCCGAACCCTCATTGATGTCCAAAAAGGGGAAGTAACTTTGAGAGTCAATGAGGAGGAGTTTAAGTTGAATGTTGTCAAAGCCATGCAACATCCAGACACCCCAAATGACGGCATGAGTGTTGATATTATTGACTCTCTGGTAAGAGAGGTCAATATGGCTGAGAGTCTCGAATCAGAGCTAGAAGACATCTTTAAAGATGTTCAGCCTGATTTGGAGGAATCAGAGAAGATAATAGAACCTCTGAAAATCCCTTAAGAAGAGGAGAAACCTCCAAAACCCGAACTCAAACCATTACCACCATCCCTGAAATATGCATTTCTAGGAGAAGGTGATACCTTTCCTGTAATTATAAGTTCTACCTTAGAGCCACAGGAAGAGGAAGCACTAATTCAAGTGCTAAGGACACACAAGACAGCTCTTGGGTGGTCCATCAGTGATCTTAAGGGCATTAGCCCAGCCAGATGCATGCACAAAATCGTACTGGAGGATGACGCCAAACCAGTGGTCCAACCACAAAGGCGGCTGAACCCAGCTATGAAAGAAGTGGTGCAGAAAGAGGTCACTAAATTACTAGAGGCTGGGATTATTTATCCTATTTCTGACAGCCCCTGGGTGAGCCCTGTCCAAGTTGTCCCTAAGAAAGGAGGCATGACAGTGGTTCATAATGAAAAAAATGAACTGGTTCCTACAAGGACAGTTACAGGGTGGCGTATGTGCATTGATTACAGAAGGCTCAATACAGCCACCAGAAAGGATCATTTTCCTTTACCATTCATAGACCAGATGCTAGAAAGACTAGCAGGTCATGAATACTACTGCTTCCTGGATGGATATTCAGGTTATAATCAAATTGCAGTAGATCCCCAGGATCAGGAGAAAACGGCATTCACCTGCCCATCCGGAGTATTTGCATACAGAAGGATGCCATTTGGCCTGTGCAATGCACCTGCAACTTTTCAGAGGTGCATGCTCTCAATTTTCTCTGATATGGTGGAAAAATTCCTGGAAGTCTTCATGGATGACTTTTCAGTATTTGGAGACTCATTCAGCTCCTGCCTTAACCACTTAGCACTTGTTCTGAAAAGATGCCAAGAGACTAACCTGGTTTTAAACTGGGAAAAGTGTCACTTTATGGTGACTGAAGGAATTGTCCTTGGGCACAAAATTTCGAACAATGGAATAGAGGTGGATCAAGCTAAGGTAGAGGTAATTGAAAAATTACCACCACCTGCCAATGTTAAGGCAATCAGAAGCTTTCTGGGGCATGCAGGATTCTATAGGAGGTTTATAAAGAATTTTTCAAAAATCGCCAAACCTCTGAGCAACCTGCTAGCTGCTGACACGCCATTTATCTTTGATAAAGAGTGTCTGCAAGCATTTGAGACTCTGAAAGCCAAATTGGTTACTGCACCAATCATCTCTGCACCAGACTGGACATTACCATTTGAATTGATGTGTGATGCCAGTGACCATGCCATTGGTGCAGTGTTGGGACAAAGGCATGACAAACTTCTGCACGTCATTTATTATGCCAGCCAGGTTCTAAATGATGCACAGAAGAATTACACAACCACAGAAAAAGAGCTACTTGCAGTGGTTTACGCCATTGATAAATTCAGATCCTATTTAGTAGGATCAAAAGTGATTGTGTAAACTGATCATGCTGCTCTTAAATATCTACTCACAAAGCAGTATTCAAAACCCATACTCATAAGATGGGTATTGCTTCTGCAAGAGTTTGATATAGAAATAAGAGACAGAAAAGGGACAGAGAATCAAGTGGCAGATCACCTGTCCCGAATAGAACCAGTGGAAGGGGCGTCCCTCCCTCTCACTGAGATCTCTGAAACCTTTCCGGATGAGCAACTGCTTGCCATCCAGGAAGTGCCATGGTTTGCAGACATTGCAAACTACAAGGCAGTGAGATTCATACCCAAAGAGTATAGTAGGATGCAATCAAAGAAATTAATTACAGATGCAAAGTACTATCTTTGGGATGAACCATATCTCTTCAAGAGATGTGCAGACGGAGTAATCCGTAGATGTGTGCCTAAAGAAGAAGCACAGAAGATCCTTTGGCACTGCCATGGATCGCAATATGGAGGACATTTTGGAAGTGAGCGAACAGCCACAAGAGTCCTCCAAAGTGGCTTCTACTGGCCTACTCTCTATAAGGATTCCCGAGCGTTTGTGCTTAATTGTGACAGTTGCCAAAGATCAGGCAACCTACCTCACAGTTATGCCATGCCTCAACAAGGAATCCTGTAAATTGAGTTGTTTGATGTATGGGGCATTGACTTCATGGGACCTTTCCCACCATCATACTCAAACACTTATATTCTGGTGGCAGTGGATTATGTATCCAAATGGGTGGAGGCTATTGCAACACCGACTAATGACACTAAAACAGTGTTAAAATTCCACCAGAAACATATTTTCAGCAGATTTGGTATCCCTAGAGTGTTAATCAGTGATGGGGGCACTCATTTCTGTAATAAACAGCTTTATTCTGCTCTGGTACGTTATGGAGTCAACCACAGGGTAGCTACTCCATATCATCCACAAACTAATGGGCAAGCTGAAGTCTCAAATAGAGAACTTAAAAGAATCCTGGAACGGACTGTAATTAACCGTAGAAAGGATTGGGCAAGAAGCTTGGATGATGCTCTGTGGGCATACAGAACAGCATTCAAGACCCCCATAGGGACCTCTCCATACCAGCTTGTGTATGGAAAGGCATGTCACTTGCCAGTGGAACTGGAACACAAAGCCTACTGGGCAACCAGATTCCTAAACCTTGATGCCAAGTTAGCTGGAGAAAAACGATTGCTCCAGTTAAATGAGCTAGAGGAATTTAGACTCAATGCTTTCGAGAATGCAAAAATTTACAAGGAGAAAGCAAAAAGATGGCATGATAAGAAATTGTCATCCAGAGTCTTTGAGCCAGGGCAGAAAGTTCTGCTATTCAATTCTAGGCTCAAATTATTCCCTGGGAAATTAAAATCCCGGTGGAGAGGTCCATATGTAATTACAAGTGTATCACCATATGGATACGTAGAGCTTCAGGATAATGAATCTAACAAAAGGTTCATTGTTAATGGACAGAGAGTTAAACATTATCTTGAAGGCAACTTCGAGCAAGAATGCTCAAAACTGAGACTTGATTAGAGCTCAGTGGTAGTCCAGCTAAAGACAATAAAGAAGCGCTTGCTGGGAGGCAACCCAGCCATTTACAAAGTTTATTTACTAATTAAATAAATTTTCTTTTTTTTACAGGTATGAGTTCAAGTATCTTCAAAGGTGAAATAGCAAATGGTTGAAGTCACAGAGTTACAGGGAAATTTGGAAGCTCACTGGCGTGAGAAAGCCAGTAAGAAACACTTTGGGCGTTGAACGCCCAAAAGAAGCACCCACTGGGCGTTTAACGCCAGTAAGGGTAGCCATCTGGGCATTAAACGCTAGAAAGGAGCATCTTCTGGGCGTTAAACGCCAGAAAGAAGCACCTTCTGGGCGTTTAACGCCAGTCTGCTAGCATCCTGGGCGTTCAGAAAAACGCCCAGTGACAAAGGACTTCCTGGCGTTCAACGCCAGAAAGAAGCATCAGCTGGGCGTTGAACGCCCAGGAGAAGCAGCATTTGGGCGTTAAACGCCCAAAACATGCATCGTTTGGGCGTTTAACGCCAGGATGGTGGGGAGGAGGTAAAATTCGTTTTTCTTTATAATTTTTCTAAATTTTTATGTTTCAATTCATGATTTCTTGCATAAACATGTTTCAAAATGTCATCCTTCAATTCCAAAATTTTTAATCCTAATTTCTAAAAACACTAATTTCTAAAATCCCTTTTTCAAAAATATCAAATATATCTTAATTCATAAACCCAAATCTTTTTCCAATCCAAATCTTTTTCAAAGCTTTTTCAACTCATCATATCTTTTGGATTTCAAAATTTCCTCTCCCTCTATTCCTCTCCTGTCATTTCTTTTGCTTGAGGACAAGCAAACCTCTAAGTTTGGTGTGAGTTGCCATGATCACTGAGCTAAAACTCATCAAGATCATGGCACCTAAGGGAACAAGAAGAGCAAGGATGTGAACTTAAGGGAGCTGAAGCGTCAGAAATTAATTCTTGAAGGCACCCTACAGACTAGAGGAACATCCACTTCCCAAAATACAGGTTGTTAAGTTCTAATTCTAGCTTTAACTCTGTGATAGTATTATTATAGGATTTTACCTTAGAAGTTATATAGGAGTAGTAGTAATTAGCATATCTATTTTGGTTTTATTTCCAATTAAGTTATAATTTATTTTTCCCATCATTATCAAACATGAATAAAATAGTAGATTTGTAGAATAAAGAGGCAATTTAATTTTTTCAAGTTCTTAATAAGGAAAATTCTAATTATTTATATGTGGTGGCAATACTTTTTGTCTTCTGAATGAATGCTTGAACAGTGCATATTTTTGATCTTGTTGTTTATGAATGTTAAAATTGTTGGCTCCTGAAAGAATGATGAACAAAGAGAAATGTTATTGATGATCTAAAAAATCATGAAATTGATTCTTAAAGCAAGAAAAAGCAGTGAAAAAGCAAAAGCTTGTGAAAAAAAAAAGTGGCAAAAAAAAAATAGAAAGAAAAAGAAAAAGCAAGCAGAAAAAGCCAATAGCCCTTAAAACCAAAAGGCAAGGGTAAAAAGGATCCAAGGCTTTGAGCATCAATGGATAGGAGGGCCCAAGGAAATAAAATCCAGGCCTAAGCGGCTAAATCAAGCTGTCCCTAACCATGTGCTTGTGTCATGAAGGTCCAAGTGAAAAGCTTGAGACTGAGTGGTTAAAGTCGTGATCCAAAGCAAAAAGAGTGTGCTTAAGAGCTTTGGACACCTCTAACTGGGGACTCTAGCAAAGCTGAGTCACAATCTGAAAAGGTTCACCCAGTTATGTGTCTGTGGCATTTGTGTATCCGGTGGTAATACTGGAAAACAAAGTGCTTAGGGCCACGGCCAAGACTCATAAAAGTAGCTGTGTTCAAGAATCAACATACTTAACTAGGAAAATCAATAATACTATCTGACTTCTGAGTTCCTATGGATGCCAATCATTCTAAATTTCAAAGGATAAAGTGAGATGCCAAAACTGTTTGGAAGCAAAAAGCTACTAGCCCCGCTCATCTAATTAGAATCTGAGCTTCACTTAAAACTCTGAGATATTATTGCTTCTTGATTTCTTTTTATCCTCTTTTATTCATCTAGTTGCTTGAGGACAAGCAACAGTTTAAGTTTGGTGTTGTGATGAGCGGATATTTTATACGCTTTTTGGGGGTAATTTCATGTAGATTTTAGTATGTTTTAATTAGTTTTTAGTAGAATAATATTAGTTTTTAGGCAAAAATCATATTTCTGGACTTTACTATGAGTGTGTGTATTTTTCTGTGATTTCAGGTATTTTCTGGCTGAAATTGAGGGAGTTGAGCAAAAATCTGACTTAGGCTGAAAAAGGACTGCTGATGTTGTTGGATCCTGACCTCCCTGCACTCGGAATGGATTTTCTGGAGCTACAGGAGTCCAATTGGCGCACTTTCAACGGCGTTGGAAAGTAGACATCCAGGGCTTTCCAGCAATATATAATAGTCCATACTTTCCAAGTTCATGCTGCTGTCTGGAGTTAAACGCCAGAAAAACGTCATGATCCGGAGTTGAACGCCCAAAACACGTCATAACCTGGAGTTTAACGCCAAGAAAGGCCTCTACTCGTGGATAGCTTTAGTCTCAGCCCCAGCACACACCAAGTGGGCCCCAGAAGTGGATTTCTGCACCAATTATCTTAGTTTACTCATTTTCTGTAAACCTAGGTTACTAGTTTACTATTTAAACAACTTTTAGAGACTTATCTTGTACCTCATGACATTTTCAGATCTGAATTACATACTTTTGACGGCATGAGTCTCTAAACTCCATTGTTGGGGGTGAGGAGCTCTGCAGCGTCTCGATGATTTAATACAATTCCTTTGTTTTCCACTCAAACACGCTTGTTCTTATCTAAGATGTTCATTTGCGCTTAATTGTGGAGAAGGTGATGATCTGTGACACTCATCACCTTCCTCAATCCATGAACGTGTGCCTGACAACCACCTCCGTTCTACATCAGATTGAATGAGTATCTCTTAGATTCCTTAATCAGAATCTTCGTGGTATAAGCCGGATTGATGGCGGCATTCATGAGAATCCGGAAAGTCTAAACCTTGTCTGTGGTATTCCGAGTAGGATTCTGGGATTGAATGACTGTGACGAGCTTCAAACTCCTGAAGGCTGGGCGTTAGTGACAGACGCAAAAGAATCAACGGATTCTACTCCAACCTGATTGAGAACCAACAGATGATTAGCCGTGCTGTGACAGAGCATAGGAACGTTTTCACTGAGAGGATGGGAGGTAGCCATTGACAATGGTGACACCCTACATAGAGCTTGCCATAGAATGGATTTTGCGTGTGGAGAAGGATTTCAAGGAAGAGTTGAAGTCAGAGGACAAAGCATCTCCAAAACCCCAACATATTTCTCATTACTGCACAACAAGTAACGCTATTATTCCCTTTTTTTCGTCCAACAATATTACACCCTTTTTCTTTATTAAAATACGAAGTTAAAGAATCCTATTGATATCCTGATTAAGATAAATAAAATAAGTATTGATTGCTTCAAACCAATAATCTCCGTGGGATCGACCCTTACTCACGTAAGGTATTACTTGGACGACCCAGTGCACTTGCTGGTTAGTTGAACGGAGTTGTGAGCTTCTCCAACAGTGCTTGAAACTCTTTTATCACAATTTCGTCCACCAACTACCAAAAATTGAAACCATACATTGGCCGATTCGTTCAAGCACAAAACACCACAAAACCTCATTTTCCACAAGCTTTCCAATCTTTTGAACAAAAAATTAACATGTCCCAGCCACAATATATCAATCCCAAGTATTCCAATTCTTCAATTCAACTCCAATCAACATACATTCTCAATCTCATACCATATGAGTTCCAAAATTAACACTAGGGCTCTTAATTTTCAACTAAAGCGTCTGATCACCCTTTATGGTGGCTATGCCTTCCGTAGTTGGGAATTTCATGCATAAGTGTGGAGTAGAGACTACTGCGGCGAGTTGATTTAGAGTTGTCTGGCCTAGGAGGGTGTTATATGCCGAGCTTACATCGACTACAATGAAGTCGATGCTTAATGTTCTGGACTGGGCTCCCTTCTTAAAGGTAGTGTGCAATGAGATGTATCTGAGAGGTTGAATCGGGTTGTCTCCCAGCCCGAATAGGCTATTGGAATATGCCTTTAACTCTTTTTCTTTGAATCTGAGCTTGTCGAAAGTGGCTTTGAATAGGATGTCAGCCGAACTCCCCTAGTCGACCAGAGTTCGGTGGAGGTTGGCGTTTACCAGTATGATGGTGATTACTATGGGATCGTCATGCCTTGGGGCAATGCCTGCAACGTCTTCTTTGGTAAAAGAGATCGTGGAAAGGTCAACTGGTTGACTCACCTCTGGGACATGGTATACCTCCTTAAGGTGCCTTTTATGGGACAATCTTGAGATCCCACCTCCTGTGAATCTTCCATTGATCATATGGACGTGCCTTTCCTGGGAGAGAGTGGGGCATTCTGGCCGTCCTCTGTCTTCATCTCTTCTTCTCTTCCTTTGGTCGTCCGTCCTGTTGGCTAGGTATTGGTCCAGTCGTCCTTCCCGGGCCAACATGTCTATGATGTTTTTCAGGTCATAGCATTCGTTGGTGGGGTGTCCGTAGAGTTTGAGGTATTCGCAATATTCCGTCTGACTTTCTTCTTTTTTTGTGTTTGATCAGACAGGGAGGCGGGATCTTCTCATTGCGACATATTTCCCTGTAGACGTCTACTATGGATACTCGGAGGGGGGTGTAGTTATGATATTTCCTGGGCTTCTCGGCAATTGACTCTTCTTTCTTTTTTGGCTTTGTCTTTGTCTCCAGAAGAATAGGAAAAATTGGCTCTTGAAGTTTCTCCCAGTCGAGAGTGTTCTTCCATATTGATGTTGTTCCTGCCTGGGTCGAGCTGTACGAACCGAGCTGGTTGAAGACAAGTCGACCGTCCTCTTCAGGTCAAGATTACCCAACCTCTTCTCAAAGAGCCCGGCCAAATCACCAGAAGAGCCCAAAGAGCGCCCAAATGAAGGAACCCAGCCCAAATCTAAAGCCTAGAAAGATAAAAGTGGTTCCCCTTAAAGATAAGATGACCTCACTCAAAGATAAGATAAGATAACTATCTTAACTCCAGAAAAGGTCACTCTACACCATTATAAATACACTGGAGCACCTAGGTATAACTCATACTCTGATTCTACTAAAGACCTACCAAAAGCACGTGCTAACTTAAGCATCAGAGTCTTTTGCAGGTACCACCACCCTCCGGTGACGAAGGATCAGGAGCACCAACAAGTCCAATAAGTTGGACACAATAGTGCCAACCACCGCCACAGATCTCGTCTGAGATCGACCTACAGTTTCAGGTAACCCTCGGAACATTGGCACCGTTGCTGGGGAACGTGGAATTCATCCCATCATCATGGTGGACAACCTTGACAACGACCATGACTCTGACCTAAAGAATAGGACGCCGCATAAGAATGCGGACACCACACCAAAAGATGCATCTCAACCAAATAAAGACAAAATTTTGGCAAGTACAGAAATCATAGAGGCACTACAAGCTCAACAAGACCGTCTTAAACAACTCGAAAAAGAGGCCGAGCATCAACGGGAAACCGAGAAGGATCTTCAAAAGGAAACAAGGCGACGCCAATCTCAAAACCAATACTACTCGATCCAGTCATGAAGATAGCCCCCACAAAGATCAAGATCCATTCACTAAAGAGATCATGAAAGCCAAAGTCCCAAAGGACTTCAAAGCTCCCGACATGACCCCATACGACGGCACATTAGACCCAAGCCATCATCTCAGCAATTTTAGAAGCAGAATATATCTCACTGACGCCTCGGACACTATTCGTTGCAAAGCCTTCCCGACTACCCTAACAAAGACTGCAATTCGTTGCCTAGACAAACAAAGTCTGCCAACAGAAGCAACCATCATGGTTCTCATTAATGGCCTACGAGAAGGACCTTTCAGTCACTCCATATCAAAGAAGCACCCAACATCTTTAAATGAAATGCAAGAACGGGCAGAGAAGTATATCAACATGGAGGAAAACTCTCGATTAGGAAAGACCTCAAAATCCAGATTCTCCTACTCCTCTCAGGAAAAGGATAAAGAGTCCAAGAAAAAAGAAGATCAACATGGAGAGAAGCTAAAAAAATACCACAATTACACCCCTCTTCGGGTGTCTCTTGTGGATGTTTACAGAGAAGTGTGCCACACCGAGAAGATCCCACCACCTCGCCCAATCAAAAGCAAAAAGGTGGAAGTAATCGAACAGAATACTGTGAATACCACCGAATCTATGGACATCTTACCAATGAGTGTTTCGACTTAAAAAATGTCATAGAAAATTGGTAAGAGAGGGACGACTAGATCGATACTTAGCCAACAAATCGGATGAGGCCAGAAAGAGAAGAAGGGATGAAGAGGTCGGACAAACTGAACGACCACCCCACACCCCAGAAAGACACGTTCATATGATAAACGGAGGATTCGCAGGTGGCGGGATCTCAAAATCATCTCGCAAAAGGCACCTTAAAGAAGTATATCATGTTGGAGAAGGAGAAGAGTCATCCGACCTCCTTACTATTACTTTTACCCAAGAAGACGCAGCAGGCGTCATCCTGGGACATGACGATCCCATGGTCATTACTATCATATTGGCCAATGCTAATCTCCACCTCACACTGGTGGACCAAGGAAGCTCGGCGGATATCTTGTTTAAATCCGCCTTCGACAAACTCGGCCTATAAGAAAAAGAGCTCAAAGCATATCCGAACAGCTTGTTTGGACTAGGAGACACTCCAATCCAACCGCTTGGATATATCTCGCTACACACAACCTTCAGAAAGGGAATTCGATCAAGGACACTCAACATAGACTACATCGTAGTTGACGTAAGCTCAGCCTACAATACCCTAATAGGTCGGACAACACTGAATCAGCTCGCCGCAGTAGTTTCGACTCCACATCTATGCATGAAATTTCCAACTCCAGAGGGGATCGCTATGATAAAAGGAAACCAGAAAATAGCGCGACACTGTTTCAACAAAAGTCTAAACCTCAGGGGCAAAGGAGAAGAAATCCACACCATCGAGCTCGGTGGAGTTCGAAGTCAGGAAGAACTTCATCTACAACCTGAGGGCGAGATAGAAAAATTCCAGATCGGAGATGCCCTAGACAAAACAACAAATATTGGGGCAACCTCAAACAGAGATGTAAAGGAGCCTCTGATTCAGATTTTAAGGGATAATGCCGACCTCTTCGCATAGAAAGCCGCAGACATGCCGGGCATAAACCCCAAACTAATGTACCACAAGCTGGCAGTATACCCAGGGTCTTGGCTAGTACAATAGAAACGTAGAAAACTCAAACCTGAAAGATCCCAAGCTGTGGAAGAACAGGTATGAGCTTTACTGGAGGTAGGATTCATAAGAGAAGTCAAATACCCACTATGGCTAGCTGGTGAAAAAATCAAATGGGAAGTGGCGGATGTGCACCGACTACACCGATCTCAACAAAGCCTGCCCAAAAGATCCTTATCCACTCCCAAATATCGACATTCTAGTGGATACCTCCTACGGATACAAGTACCTCTCGTTCATGGATGCTTATTCAGTATACAATCAAATCCCAATGTATCCACCTGATCAAGAAAAGACCCCATTCCTAACCCTAAAAGCAAACTACTGTTATGTGATCATGCCATTCAGACTCAAAAATGCAGGAGCTACCTACCAAAGATTAATGAACAAAGTCTTCACAGACCATATCAGGAAACTCATAGAGGTATATGTGGACGACATGTTGGTAAAAACACAAAGTGAGGAGTCATTATTGGCCGACCTCGCCCAAGTGTTCAGTACCATAAGAAGGCATGGCATGCGACTTAACCCTGCAAAATGCACCTTTGCAGTAGAAGCTGGCAAATTCCTGGGTTTCATGCTAACACAACGAGGAATTGAGGCAAACCGGGATAAATGCCGGGCTATACTGGACATGAAGAGTCTGACCTGCGTCAAAAAGGTACACCAACTCAACGGAAGATTGGAAACCTTATCCAGATTTTTAGCCAGATCGGCCATAAGATCTCTCCCATTCTACACCATTTTAAGGAAGGGAAAGAGGTTTGAATGGACAACGGAGTGCGAGCAGGCTTTCCAGGATTTCAAAAGGTTCCTGGGACAACCACTTATTTTAACTCAACCACGGGAAGGAGAACCACTTGTATTGTACCTCGCAGTAGGAAATCGGGCAATAGCCTCCGCACTAGTCAAGGAGGACGAAAGTGGACAACAACCCATCTACTTCATCAGCAAAGCCCTGCAAGGGTCCGAACTGAACTACCAAAAAATAGAAAAAGTTCGCCTATGCTCTTATACTAACCTCCTGATGACTCCGCCCATATTTTCAAGCTCATACCATCAAAGTTTGGACCAACCAGCCCACAAAAGGCATTCAATAGAAGACAGATCTAGCTGGAAGAATTCTACAATGGGTAGTTGAGCTATCTGAGTTCGATCTTCAGTATGATGCCCAGACCGCCTTCAAGTCTCAGTATTTGGCCGACTTCATTGCTGAGTACACTGACACCCCGGGAACTCCTACAAAATGGAATCTTTATGTAGACGGCTCTTCAAACAAAACTAGGAGTGGTGCAGAAGTGATAATAGAAACTGATCAGGGAACCCAAATCGAACTCTCCCTAAAATTTGAGTTCCCTGCATAAAACAACCAGGCGGAATACGAAGCGCTACTAGTTGGTTTGAGGCTGGCTAGGGAGTTTGGAGTTAAAAAGCTTATCATCTTCGGCGATTCGCAAGTCGTCACCTCACAAATAGTGGGGAGCTACCAAGCTAAGGACTCCACCATGAAAAAATATCTGGACAAAACCAGGGAACAGCTCGGGGAATATATGGTCCGCCATATACCTCGAGAACAGAATGCTCGAGCTGATGCACTCTCAAAATTAGCCAGCACCAAACCATGTGGCAATAATAGAAGCCTCATTCAGGAAGTACTACAAAGCCCATCAATCTCATGGGAAGAAAAGGTCCTAGCCATAACAGGTCAGGATCATGGATGGATGACCCCCATAATCAACTAGCTCAAATTGGAGGTACAATACTACACAATCATAAACAATATTCTATACAAGAGAGGGATTTCAACACCCCTATTAAAATGTGTGCCGACCTCCAACACAAAGGAGGTTTTAGTACACAACGGCATGTGTGGCAATCACCGGAGCACGAGCCCTCTCCAAAAAAGTACTCCGAGCTGGGTTCTTTTGGCCAACTTTGCAAAAATAAGCAACCGAGTTTGTAAAGACATGTCCACCATGTCAGAAACATAGTAACTACCACATCGCCCCACTAGAGGAGCCCATCAGCATAACATCACCTTGGCCATTCGCAAGATGGAGACTCGACCTCCTGGGACCCTTTCCCCAAGGATCCAGACAAGTCAAATTCCTTATTGTAGGGGTAGATTAATTTATGAAATGGATTGAGGCGGAGCCCCTAGCTAATGCAACTGCTCAAAGAAGCCAGAAATTCTTATACAGAAATATTGTTACAAGGTTTAGGGTTTTCCATTCCACCATTCCATCACCACAGACAACAGCGCGCAATTCACAGATGCGGGTTTCAGGAAGTTGGTAGCTGACTTGAAAATAAAGCACCAATTCAAATCCATAGAACACCCCCAGGCTAATGGACAAGCAGAAGTTGCCAAGAAAGTCATACTAGTCGGGTTAAAACGGAGACTACAGGATGCAAAAGGAGCACGGGCTGAAGAGCTCCCACAAGTCCTATGGGCATATCGGACAACTCGCACACTCCATAACAGGGGAATCACCCTTTCGATTGGCTTATGGAGTGGAGGCAATTATCCTAATAGAGGTCAAGGAAGGATCCCCTAGAATGATCCACTACAATGAAGAGGACAACTCCCAAAATCAAAGGGAAGAGCTCGACCTACTTCTAGAAATCCGAGAGAGAGCTCGGATCAGGGAGGAAGCTTTAAAACATCAAATGGCCTCTAAATACAACCAGAAAGTGGTTCGGCGAAGTTTCGCCAACAACGATCTCATCCTAATCTGAAATGACATCGGAACAGGTCGACCAGAAGAAGGAAAGCTAGCAGCTAACTGGAAAGGACCATACCGAGTCACAGAGGTACTGGGAAAAGGGTACTACAGGGTGTCCGAACTTGAAGGACGAGAGCTACCAAGGTCATGGCACGTAGTGCACGAAAATTACAATCACACTTTGTAATTTCGCACAACTAACCAGCAAGTTCACTGGGTCGTCCAAGTAATACCTTACGTGAGTAAGGGTTGATCCCACAAAGATTGCCGGCTTGAAGCAAGCTATGGTTATCTTATTATTCTTAGTCAGGATATCAATAGTGGTTCTTAGTTTTAATTGCGAAGAGTAAAAGAGCATGAATTAAATGATACTTGTTATGCATTAATGGAGAACAGGTTGAGGTTTTGGAGATGCTCTGTCTTCTGAAGTTCTGCTTTCCTACTGTCTTCTTTTTCACGCACGCAGGTCTCCTTCCATGGCAAGCTGTATGTTGGTGGATCACCATTGTCAATGGCTACCAGCCGTCCTCTCAGTGAAAAGGGTCCATGTACACGCCTAATCATCTGTTGGTTCTCACTAATGTTGGAATAGGATCCATTGATCCTTTTGCACACTGTCACTGCGCCCAGCATTCATGAGTTTGAAGCTCGTCACAGTCATCCCTTCCCGGATCCTACTCGGAATACCATAGACAAGGTTTATACTTTCCAGATATCAGGGATGCTACCAATTGATTCTAGCTTATACCACGAAGACTCTGATCTTAAGGATTTGAATGCTCTGTTGTCAGGAGAGGCAGTCAAACTAGTGAACCATGAACCCAAGAGATTTACATTCAATCTAAGGTAGAACAGAGGTGGTTGTCAGACCCGCATTCATAGGTTGAGAATGGTGATGAGTGTCACGGATCATCACATTCATCATGTTGAGCTGCGAATGAATATCTTAGAATAGAAACAAGTGTGATTGAATAGAAAATAGAAGTAATTGCATTAATTCATCGAGACACAGTAGAGCTCCTCACCCCCAACCATGGGGTTTAGAGACTCATGCCATAGAAGATACAAATTCAGATGTAAAAATTTCATGAGATCCAAAATAAATCTCTAAAAGTAGTGGTGCACGAAATTTTGATCATCAATGGCGCCATCAACATGGTACGCACAATTGTAATCTCAACTCTTTATCACAACTTCGCACAACTAACCAGCAAGTGCACTGGGTCGTCCAAGTAATAAACCTTACGCGAGTAAGGGTCGATCCCACAGAGATTGTTGGTATCAAGCAAGCTATGGTCATCTTGTAAATCTCAGTCAGGTAGATTCAAATGGTTATAGATGATTTATGAATAAAACATAAAGATAAAGATAGAGATACTTATGTAATTCATTGGTGAGAATTTCAGACAAGCAAATGGAGATGCTTTGTCCCTTCCGTCTCTCTGCTTTCCTACTGTCTTCATCCAATCCTTCTTACTCCTTTCCATGGCAAGCTGTATGTAAGGTTTTACCGTTGTCAGTGGCTACCTCGCATCCTCTCAGTGAAAATGTTCTACGCACTCTGTCACGGCACGGCTAATCATCTGTCGGTTCCCAATCAGGTTGGAATAGAATCCAGTGATTCTTTTGCGTCTGTCACTAACGCCCAACCTTCAGGAGTTTGAAGCTCGTCACAGTCATTCAATCATTGAATCCTACTCAGAATACCACAGACAAGGTTTAGACCTTCCGGATTATCTTGAATGCTGCCATCAATTCTAGCTTATACCACGAAGATTCTGATCAAGGGATCCAAGAGATAAACATTCAAGCATTGTTTGCTTGTAGAACAGAAGTGGTTGTCAGGCACTCGTTCATAAGTGAGAATGATGATGAGTGTCACATCATCATCACATTCATCATGTTCTTGGGTGCAAATGAATATCTTAGAACAAGAATAAGCTGAATTGAATAGAAGAACAATAGTAATTGCATTAATACTCGAGGTACAGCAGAGCTCCACACCTTAATCGATGGTGTGTAGAAACTCCACCGTTGAAAATACATAAGAACAAGGTCTAGGCATGGCCGTGAGGCCAGCCCCCATGATCTAAGATAGCATAAGACTAAAGATAGCTACCAAGATAAGAATACAATAGTAAAAGGTCCTATTTGTAGAGAACTAGTAGCCTAGGGTTTACAAGGATGAGTAAATGACATAAAAATCAACTTCCGGGCCCACTTGGTGTGTGCTTGGGCTGAGCATTGAAGCATTTTTGTGTAGAGACATCTCTTGGAGTTAAACGCCAGCTTTTGTGCCAGTTTGGGCGTTTAACTCCCATTCTTGTGCCAGTTCTGGCGTTTAACGCCGGGCAATTTTGAGCTTATTTGGAACGCCGGTTTGGGCCATCAAATCTCGGGCAAAGTATGGACTATTAAATATTGCTGGAAAGCCCAGGATGTCTACTTTCCAACGCAGTTGAGAGCGCACCAATTGGGCTTCTGTAGCTCTAGAAAATCCACTTCGAGTGCAGGGAGGTCAGAATCCAACAACATCTGTGGTCCTTTTCAGCCTCTGAATCAGATTTTTGCTCAGGTCCCTCAATTTCAGCCAGAAAATACCTGAAGTCACAGAAAAATACACAAACTCATAGTGAAGTCCAGAAAAGTGAATTTTAACTAAAAACTAATAAAAATATACTAAAAACTAACTAAAACATACTAAAAACAATGCCAAAAAGCGTATAAATTATCCGCTCATCAGAACACCAAACTTAAATTGTTGCTTTTCCCCAAGCAACTGAAAATCAAATAAGATAAAAAGAAGAGAATATGCAATGAACTCCAAAAACATCTATGAAGATCAGTATTAATTAGATGAGCGGGGCTTTAGCTTTTTGCCTCTGAATAGTTTTGGCATCTCACTCTATCCTTTGAAATTCAGAATGATTGGCTTCTATAGGAACTCAGAATCCAGATAGTGTTATTGATTCTCCTAGTTAAGTATGATGATTCTTGAACATAGCTACTTTATGAGTCTTGGCCGTGGCCCAAAGCACTCTGTCTTCCAGTATTACCACCGGATACATACATGCTACAGACACATAACTGGGTGAACCTTTTCAGATTGTGACTCAGCTTTGCTAGAGTCCCCAATTAGAGGTGTCCAGGGTTCTTAAGCACACTCTTTTTGCTTTGGATCACAATTTTATTTTTTTCTTTTCTCTCTTTTTTTTTCGTTTTTCTCTCTTTCTCTTTTTTTCGTTTTTCTCTTTCCCTTTTTTTTTTGTATTCACTACTTTTTCTTGCTTCAAGAATCATTTTTATGATTTTTCAGATCCTCAGTAACATGTCTCCTTTTTCATCATTCTTTCAAGAGCCAACATTCATGAACAACAAATTCAAAAGATTTATGCACTGTTCAAGCATACATTTAGAAACCAAAATATTGCCACCACATCAAAATAATTAATCTGTTATAAAATTTAAAATTTATGCAATTCTTCTCTTTTTCAATTAAGAACATTTTTCATTTAGAAAAGGTGATGGATTCATAGGACGTTCATAACTTTAAGGCATAGAGACTAAGACACTAATGATCATAAGACACAAACATGAATAGACATAAGCATGATTTTTTGAAAAACAGGAAATTAAGGAATAAGGAGATTAAAGGGCGGGTCCACCTTAGTGATGGCGGCTTGTTCTTCCTCTTGAAGTTCTTATGGAGTGCTTGAGCTCCTCAATGTCTCTTCCTTGCCTTTGTTGCTCCTCTCTCATGATTCTTTGATCTTCTCTAATTTCATGGAGGAGGATGGAATGTTCTTGGTGCTCCACCCTTAGTTGTCCCATGTTGGAACTCAATTCTCCTAGGGAGGTATTGATTTGCTCCCAATAGTTTTATGGAGGAAAGTGAATCTCTTGAGGCATCTTAGGGATTTCATGATGAGAGGGGTCTCTTGTTTGCTCCATCCTTTTCTTAGTGATGGCGTTGTCCTCATCAATGAGGGTGTCTCCCTCTATGTCAACTCCAACTGAATAACAGAGGTGACAAATGAGATGAGGAAAGGCTAACCTTGCCAAGGTAGAGGACTTGTCCGCCACCTTATAAAGTTCTTGGGATATAACCTGATGAACTTCTACTTCCTCTCCAATCATGATGCTATGAATCATGATAGCCCGGTCTATAGTAACTTCGGACCGGTTGCTAGTCAGAATGATTGAGCGTTGGATAAACTCCAACCATCCTATAGCCACGGGCTTGAGGTCATGCCTTCTCAGTTGAACAGGCTTTCTTCTTGAATCTCTCTTCCATTGAGCGCCCTCTTCACAAATGTCCATGAGGACTTGGTCCAACCTTTGATTAAAGTTGACCCTTCTAGTGTAAGGGTGTTCATCTCCTTGCATCATGGGCAAGTTGAATGCCAACCTTACATTTTCCGAACTAAAATCTAAGTATTTCCCCCGAACCATTGTAAGCCAATTCTTTGGGTCCGGGTTCACACTTTGATCATGGTTCTTGGTGATCCATGCATTAGCATAGAACTCTTGAACCATTAAGATTCCGACTTGTTGAATGGGGTTGGTAAGAACTTCCCAACCTCTTCTTCAGATCTCATGTCCGATCTCTGGATATTCACTCTTTTTGAGTTTGAAAGGGACCTCGGGGATCACCTCCTTCATGGCCACAACTTCATAGAAGTGGTATTGATGCACCCTTGAGATGAATCTCTCCATCTCCCATGACTCGGAGGTGGAAGCTTTTGCCTTCCCTTTCCTCTTTCTAGAGGTTTCTCCGGCCATGGATGCCATAAATGGTTATGGAAAAACAAAAAGCAATGCTTTTACCACACCAAACATAAAAGGTTTGCTCGTCCTCGAGCAAAAGAAGAAAGAAGAGAGTAGAAGAAGAAGAAATGAAGGAGATGGAGGAGGCTTTGTGGTTCGGCTAAGGGGAAGAAGTAGTGTTTAGGTTGTGTGAAAATGAAGGAGTGAAGATGGGTTTATATAGGAGTGGAGAGAGGGTGTAATGTTCGGCTATGTGAGGGTGGGTTTGGGAGGGAAAGTGTTTTGAATTTGAATGGTGAGGTAGGTGGGGTTTTATGAAGGATGGATGTGAGTGGTGAAGAAAAAAAGATGGGATTTGATAGGTGAGAGGTTTTTGGGGAATAGGTATTGAGGTGATTGGTGAATGAGTGAAGAAGAAAGAGAGTGGTGGGGTAGGTGGGGATCTTGTGGGGTCCACAGATCCTGAGGTGTCAAGGAAAATTCATCCTTGCACCAAGTGGCGAGCAAAAATGCTCTTTATGCCAATTCTGGCGTTAAACGCCAGGCTAGTGCCCATTTCTGGCGTTTAACGCCAATTTTCAACTAAAGCGTCTGATCACCCTTTATGGTGGCTATGCCTTCCGTAGTTGGGAATTTCATGCATAAGTGTGGAGTAGAGACTACTGCGGCGAGTTGATTTAGAGTTGTCTGGCCTAGGAGGGTGTTATATGCCGAGCTTACATCGACTACAATGAAGTCGATGCTTAATGTTCTGGACTGGGCTCCCTTCTTAAAGGTAGTGTGCAATGAGATGTATCTGAGAGGTTGAATCGGGTTGTCTCCCAGCCCGAATAGGCTATTGGAATATGCCTTTAACTCTTTTTCTTTGAATCTGAGCTTGTCGAAAGTGGCTTTGAATAGGATGTCAGCCGAACTCCCCTAGTCGACCAGAGTTCGGTGGAGGTTGGCGTTTACCAGTATGATGGTGATTACTATGGGATCGTCATGCCTTGGGGCAATGCCTGCAACGTCTTCTTTGGTAAAAGAGATCGTGGAAAGGTCAACTGGTTGACTCACCTCTGGGACATGGTATACCTCCTTAAGGTGCCTTTTATGGGACAATCTTGAGATCCCACCTCCTGTGAATCTTCCATTGATCATATGGACGTGCCTTTCCTGGGAGAGAGTGGGGCATTCTGGCCGTCCTCTGTCTTCATCTCTTCTTCTCTTCCTTTGGTCGTCCGTCCTGTTGGCTAGGTATTGGTCCAGTCGTCCTTCCCGGGCCAACATGTCTATGATGTTTTTCAGGTCATAGCATTCGTTGGTGGGGTGTCCGTAGAGTTTGAGGTATTCGCAATATTCCGTCTGACTTTCTTCTTTTTTTGTGTTTGATCAGACAGGGAGGCGGGATCTTCTCATTGCGACATATTTCCCTGTAGACGTCTACTATGGATACTCGGAGGGGGTGTAGTTATGATATTTCCTGGGCTTCTCGGCAATTGACTCTTCTTTCTTTTTTGGCTTTGTCTTTGTCTCCAGAAGAATAGGAAAAATTGGCTCTTGAAGTTTCTCCCAGTCGAGAGTGTTCTTCCATATTGATGTTGTTCCTGCCTGGGTCGAGCTGTACGAACCGAGCTGGTTGAAGACAAGTCGACTGTCCTCTTCAGGTCAAGATTACCCAACCTCTTCTCAAAGAGCCCGGCCAAATCACCAGAAGAGCCCAAAGAGCGCCCAAATGAAGGAACCCAGCCCAAATCTAAAGCCTAGAAAGATAAAAGTGGTTCCCCTTAAAGATAAGATGACCTCACTCAAAGATAAGATAAGATAACTATCTTAACTCCAGAAAAGGTCACTCTACACCATTATAAATACACTGGAGCACCTAGGTATAACTCATACTCTGATTCTACTAAAGACCTACCAAAAGCACGTGCTAACTTAAGCATCAGAGTCTTTTGCAGGTACCACCACCCTCCGGTGACGAAGGATCAGGAGCACCAACAAGTCCAATAAGTTGGACACAATAGTGCCAACCACCGCCACAGATCTCGTCTGAGATCGACCTACAGTTTCAGGTAACCCTCGGAACATTGGCACCGTTGCTGGGGAACGTGGAATTCATCCCATCATCATGGTGGACAACCTTGACAACGACCATGACTCTGACCTAAAGAATAGGACGCCGCATAAGAATGCGGACACCACACCAAAAGATGCATCTCAACCAAATAAAGACAAAATTTTGGCAAGTACAGAAATCATAGAGGCACTACAAGCTCAACAAGACCGTCTTAAACAACTCGAAAAAGAGGCCGAGCATCAACGGGAAACCGAGAAGGATCTTCAAAAGGAAACAAGGCGACGCCAATCTCAAAACCAATACTACTCGATCCAGTCATGAAGATAGCCCCCACAAAGATCAAGATCCATTCACTAAAGAGATCATGAAAGCCAAAGTCCCAAAGGACTTCAAAGCTCCCGACATGACCCCATACGACGGCACATTAGACCCAAGCCATCATCTCAGCAATTTTAGAAGCAGAATATATCTCACTGACGCCTCGGACACTATTCGTTGCAAAGCCTTCCCGACTACCCTAACAAAGACTGCAATTCGTTGCCTAGACAAACAAAGTCTGCCAACAGAAGCAACCATCATGGTTCTCATTAATGGCCTACGAGAAGGACCTTTCAGTCACTCCATATCAAAGAAGCACCCAACATCTTTAAATGAAATGCAAGAACGGGCAGAGAAGTATATCAACATGGAGGAAAACTCTCGATTAGGAAAGACCTCAAAATCCAGATTCTCCTACTCCTCTCAGGAAAAGGATAAAGAGTCCAAGAAAAAAGAAGATCAACATGGAGAGAAGCTAAAAAAATACCACAATTACACCCCTCTTCGGGTGTCTCTTGTGGATGTTTACAGAGAAGTGTGCCACACCGAGAAGATCCCACCACCTCGCCCAATCAAAAGCAAAAAGGTGGAAGTAATCGAACAGAATACTGTGAATACCACCGAATCTATGGACATCTTACCAATGAGTGTTTCGACTTAAAAAATGTCATAGAAAATTGGTAAGAGAGGGACGACTAGATCGATACTTAGCCAACAAATCGGATGAGGCCAGAAAGAGAAGAAGGGATGAAGAGGTCGGACAAACTGAACGACCACCCCACACCCCAGAAAGACACGTTCATATGATAAACGGAGGATTCGCAGGTGGCGGGATCTCAAAATCATCTCGCAAAAGGCACCTTAAAGAAGTATATCATGTTGGAGAAGGAGAAGAGTCATCCGACCTCCTTACTATTACTTTTACCCAAGAAGACGCAGCAGGCGTCATCCTGGGACATGACGATCCCATGGTCATTACTATCATATTGGCCAATGCTAATCTCCACCTCACACTGGTGGACCAAGGAAGCTCGGCGGATATCTTGTTTAAATCCGCCTTCGACAAACTCGGCCTATAAGAAAAAGAGCTCAAAGCATATCCGAACAGCTTGTTTGGACTAGGAGACACTCCAATCCAACCGCTTGGATATATCTCGCTACACACAACCTTCAGAAAGGGAATTCGATCAAGGACACTCAACATAGACTACATCGTAGTTGACGTAAGCTCAGCCTACAATACCCTAATAGGTCGGACAACACTGAATCAGCTCGCCGCAGTAGTTTCGACTCCACATCTATGCATGAAATTTCCAACTCCAGAGGGGATCGCTATGATAAAAGGAAACCAGAAAATAGCGCGACACTGTTTCAACAAAAGTCTAAACCTCAGGGGCAAAGGAGAAGAAATCCACACCATCGAGCTCGGTGGAGTTCGAAGTCAGGAAGAACTTCATCTACAACCTGAGGGCGAGATAGAAAAATTCCAGATCGGAGATGCCCTAGACAAAACAACAAATATTGGGGCAACCTCAAACAGAGATGTAAAGGAGCCTCTGATTCAGATTTTAAGGGATAATGCCGACCTCTTCGCATAGAAAGCCGCAGACATGCCGGGCATAAACCCCAAACTAATGTACCACAAGCTGGCAGTATACCCAGGGTCTTGGCTAGTACAATAGAAACGTAGAAAACTCAAACCTGAAAGATCCCAAGCTGTGGAAGAACAGGTATGAGCTTTACTGGAGGTAGGATTCATAAGAGAAGTCAAATACCCACTATGGCTAGCTGGTGAAAAAATCAAATGGGAAGTGGCGGATGTGCACCGACTACACCGATCTCAACAAAGCCTGCCCAAAAGATCCTTATCCACTCCCAAATATCGACATTCTAGTGGATACCTCCTACGGATACAAGTACCTCTCGTTCATGGATGCTTATTCAGTATACAATCAAATCCCAATGTATCCACCTGATCAAGAAAAGACCCCATTCCTAACCCTAAAAGCAAACTACTGTTATGTGATCATGCCATTCAGACTCAAAAATGCAAGAGCTACCTACCAAAGATTAATGAACAAAGTCTTCACAGACCATATCAGGAAACTCATAGAGGTATATGTGGACGACATGTTGGTAAAAACACAAAGTGAGGAGTCATTATTGGCCGACCTCGCCCAAGTGTTCAGTACCATAAGAAGGCATGGCATGCGACTTAACCCTGCAAAATGCACCTTTGCAGTAGAAGCTGGCAAATTCCTGGGTTTCATGCTAACACAACGAGGAATTGAGGCAAACCGGGATAAATGCCGGGCTATACTGGACATGAAGAGTCTGACCTGCGTCAAAAAGGTACACCAACTCAACGGAAGATTGGAAACCTTATCCAGATTTTTAGCCAGATCGGCCATAAGATCTCTCCCATTCTACACCATTTTAAGGAAGGGAAAGAGGTTTGAATGGACAACGGAGTGCGAGCAGGCTTTCCAGGATTTCAAAAGGTTCCTGGGACAACCACTTATTTTAACTCAACCACGGGAAGGAGAACCACTTGTATTGTACCTCGCAGTAGGAAATCGGGCAATAGCCTCCGCACTAGTCAAGGAGGACGAAAGTGGACAACAACCCATCTACTTCATCAGCAAAGCCCTGCAAGGGTCCGAACTGAACTACCAAAAAATAGAAAAAGTTCGCCTATGCTCTTATACTAACCTCCTGATGACTCCGCCCATATTTTCAAGCTCATACCATCAACGTTTGGACCAACCAGCCCACAAAAGGCATTCAATAGAAGACAGATCTAGCTGGAAGAATTCTACAATGGGTAGTTGAGCTATCTGAGTTCGATCTTCAGTATGATGCCCAGACCGCCTTCAAGTCTCAGTATTTGGCCGACTTCATTGCTGAGTACACTGACACCCCGGGAACTCCTACAAAATGGAATCTTTATGTAGACGGCTCTTCAAACAAAACTAGGAGTGGTGCAGAAGTGATAATAGAAACTGATCAGGGAACCCAAATCGAACTCTCCCTAAAATTTGAGTTCCCTGCATAAAACAACCAGGCGGAATACGAAGCGCTACTAGTTGGTTTGAGGCTGGCTAGGGAGTTTGGAGTTAAAAAGCTTATCATCTTCGGCGATTCGCAAGTCGTCACCTCACAAATAGTGGGGAGCTACCAAGCTAAGGACTCCACCATGAAAAAATATCTGGACAAAACCAGGGAACAGCTCGGGGAATATATGGTCCGCCATATACCTCGAGAACAGAATGCTCGAGCTGATGCACTCTCAAAATTAGCCAGCACCAAACCATGTGGCAATAATAGAAGCCTCATTCAGGAAGTACTACAAAGCCCATCAATCTCATGGGAAGAAAAGGTCCTAGCCATAACAGGTCAGGATCATGGATGGATGACCCCCATAATCAACTAGCTCAAATTGGAGGTACAATACTACACAATCATAAACAATATTCTATACAAGAGAGGGATTTCAACACCCCTATTAAAATGTGTGCCGACCTCCAACACAAAGGAGGTTTTAGTACACAACGGCATGTGTGGCAATCACCGGAGCACGAGCCCTCTCCAAAAAAGTACTCCGAGCTGGGTTCTTTTGGCCAACTTTGCAAAAAGAAGCAACCGAGTTTGTAAAGACATGTCCACCATGTCAGAAACATAGTAACTACCACATCGCCCCACCAGAGGAGCCCATCAGCATAACATCACCTTGGCCATTCGCAAGATGGAGACTCGACCTCCTGGGACCCTTTCCCCAAGGATCCAGACAAGTCAAATTCCTTATTGTAGGGGTAGATTAATTTATGAAATGGATTGAGGCGGAGCCCCTAGCTAATGCAACTGCTCAAAGAAGCCAGAAATTCTTATACAGAAATATTGTTACAAGGTTTAGGGTTTTCCATTCCACCATTCCATCACCACAGACAACAGCGCGCAATTCACAGATGCGGGTTTCAGGAAGTTGGTAGCTGACTTGAAAATAAAGCACCAATTCAAATCCATAGAACACCCCCAGGCTAATGGACAAGCAGAAGTTGCCAAGAAAGTCATACTAGTCGGGTTAAAACGGAGACTACAGGATGCAAAAGGAGCACGGGCTGAAGAGCTCCCACAAGTCCTATGGGCATATCGGACAACTCGCACACTCCATAACAGGGGAATCACCCTTTCGATTGGCTTATGGAGTGGAGGCAATTATCCTAATAGAGGTCAAGGAAGGATCCCCTAGAATGATCCACTACAATGAAGAGGACAACTCCCAAAATCAAAGGGAAGAGCTCGACCTACTTCTAGAAATCCGAGAGAGAGCTCGGATCAGGGAGGAAGCTTTAAAACATCAAATGGCCTCTAAATACAACCAGAAAGTGGTTCGGCGAAGTTTCGCCAACAACGATCTCATCCTAATCTGAAATGACATCGGAACAGGTCGACCAGAAGAAGGAAAGCTAGCAGCTAACTGGAAAGGACCATACCGAGTCACAGAGGTACTGGGAAAAGGGTACTACAGGGTGTCCGAACTTGAAGGACGAGAGCTACCAAGGTCATGGCACGTAGTGCACGAAAATTACAATCACACTTTGTAATTCCGCACAACTAACCAGCAAGTTCACTGGGTCGTCCAAGTAATACCTTACGTGAGTAAGGGTTGATCCCACAAAGATTGCCGGCTTGAAGCAAGCTATGGTTATCTTATTATTCTTAGTCAGGATATCAATAGTGGTTCTTAGTTTTAATTGCGAAGAGTAAAAGAGCATGAATTAAATGATACTTGTTATGCATTAATGGAGAACAGGTTGAGGTTTTGGAGATGCTCTGTCTTCTGAAGTTCTGCTTTCCTACTGTCTTCTTTTTCACGCACGCAGGTCTCCTTCCATGGCAAGCTGTATGTTGGTGGATCACCATTGTCAATGGCTACCAGCCGTCCTCTCAGTGAAAAGGGTCCATGTACACGCCTAATCATCTGTTGGTTCTCACTAATGTTGGAATAGGATCCATTGATCCTTTTGCACACTGTCACTGCGCCCAGCATTCATGAGTTTGAAGCTCGTCACAGTCATCCCTTCCCGGATCCTACTCGGAATACCATAGACAAGGTTTATACTTTCCAGATATCAAGGATGCTACCAATTGATTCTAGCTTATACCACGAAGACTCTGATCTTAAGGATTTGAATGCTCTGTTGTCAGGAGAGGCAGTCAAACTAGTGAACCATGAACCCAAGAGATTTACATTCAATCTAAGGTAGAACAGAGGTGGTTGTCAGACCCGCATTCATAGGTTGAGAATGGTGATGAGTGTCACGGATCATCACATTCATCATGTTGAGCTGCGAATGAATATCTTAGAATAGAAACAAGTGTGATTGAATAGAAAATAGAAGTAATTGCATTAATTCATCGAGACACAGTAGAGCTCCTCACCCCCAACCATGGGGTTTAGAGACTCATGCCATAGAAGATACAAATTCAGATGTAAAAATTTCATGAGATCCAAAATAAATCTCTAAAAGTAGTGGTGCACGAAATTTTGATCATCAATGGCGCCATCAACATGGTACGCACAATTGTAATCTCAACTCTTTATCACAACTTCGCACAACTAACCAGCAAGTGCACTGGGTCGTCCAAGTAATAAACCTTACGCGAGTAAGGGTCGATCCCACAGAGATTGTTGGTATCAAGCAAGCTATGGTCATCTTGTAAATCTCAGTCAGGTAGATTCAAATGGTTATAGATGATTTATGAATAAAACATAAAGATAAAGATAGAGATACTTATGTAATTCATTGGTGAGAATTTCAGACAAGCAAATGGAGATGCTTTGTCCCTTCCGTCTCTCTGCTTTCCTACTGTCTTCATCCAATCCTTCTTACTCCTTTCCATGGCAAGCTGTATGTAAGGTTTTACCGTTGTCAGTGGCTACCTCGCATCCTCTCAGTGAAAATGTTCTACGCACTCTGTCACGGCACGGCTAATCATCTGTCGGTTCCCAATCAGGTTGGAATAGAATCCAGTGATTCTTTTGCGTCTGTCACTAACGCCCAACCTTCAGGAGTTTGAAGCTCGTCACAGTCATTCAATCATTGAATCCTACTCAGAATACCACAGACAAGGTTTAGACCTTCCGGATTATCTTGAATGCTGCCATCAATTCTAGCTTATACCACGAAGATTCTGATCAAGGGATCCAAGAGATAAACATTCAAGCATTGTTTGCTTGTAGAACAGAAGTGGTTGTCAGGCACTCGTTCATAAGTGAGAATGATGATGAGTGTCACATCATCATCACATTCATCATGTTCTTGGGTGCAAATGAATATCTTAGAACAAGAATAAGCTGAATTGAATAGAAGAACAATAGTAATTGCATTAATACTCGAGGTACAGCAGAGCTCCACACCTTAATCGATGGTGTGTAGAAACTCCACCGTTGAAAATACATAAGAACAAGGTCTAGGCATGGCCGTGAGGCCAGCCCCCATGATCTAAGATAGCATAAGACTAAAGATAGCTACCAAGATAAGAATACAATAGTAAAAGGTCCTATTTGTAGAGAACTAGTAGCCTAGGGTTTACAAGGATGAGTAAATGACATAAAAATCAACTTCCGGGCCCACTTGGTGTGTGCTTGGGCTGAGCATTGAAGCATTTTTGTGTAGAGACATCTCTTGGAGTTAAACGCCAGCTTTTGTGCCAGTTTGGGCGTTTAACTCCCATTCTTGTGCCAGTTCTGGCGTTTAACGCCGGGCAATTTTGAGCTTATTTGGAACGCCGGTTTGGGCCATCAAATCTCGGGCAAAGTATGGACTATTAAATATTGCTGGAAAGCCCAGGATGTCTACTTTCCAACGCAGTTGAGAGCGCACCAATTGGGCTTCTGTAGCTCTAGAAAATCCACTTCGAGTGCAGGGAGGTCAGAATCCAACAACATCTGTGGTCCTTTTCAGCCTCTGAATCAGATTTTTGCTCAGGTCCCTCAATTTCAGCCAGAAAATACCTGAAGTCACAGAAAAATACACAAACTCATAGTGAAGTCCAGAAAAGTGAATTTTAACTAAAAACTAATAAAAATATACTAAAAACTAACTAAAACATACTAAAAACATACTAAAAACAATGCCAAAAAGCGTATAAATTATCCGCTCATCAGAACACCAAACTTAAATTGTTGCTTTTCCCCAAGCAACTGAAAATCAAATAAGATAAAAAGAAGAGAATATGCAATGAACTCCAAAAACATCTATGAAGATCAGTATTAATTAAATGAGCGGGGCTTTAGCTTTTTGCCTCTGAATAGTTTTGGCATCTCACTCTATCCTTTGAAATTCAGAATGATTGGCTTCTATAGGAACTCAGAATCCAAATAGTGTTATTGATTCTCCTATTTAAGTATGATGATTCTTGAACATAGCTACTTTATGAGTCTTGGCCGTGGCCCAAAGCACTCTGTCTTCCAGTATTACCACCGGATACATACATGCTACAGACACATAACTGGGTGAACCTTTTCAGATTGTGACTCAGCTTTGCTAGAGTCCCCAATTAGAGGTGTCCAGGGTTCTTAAGCACACTCTTTTTGCTTTGGATCACAATTTTATTTTTTTCTTTTCTCTCTTTTTTTTTCGTTTTTCTCTCTTTCTCTTTTTTTCGTTTTTCTCTTTTCCTTTTTTTTTTGTATTCACTACTTTTTCTTGCTTCAAGAATCATTTTTATGATTTTTCAGATCCTCAGTAACATGTCTCCTTTTTCATCATTCTTTCAAGAGCCAACATTCATGAACAACAAATTCAAAAGATTTATGCACTGTTCAAGCATACATTTAGAAACCAAAATATTGCCACCACATCAAAATAATTAATCTGTTATAAAATTTAAAATTCATGCAATTCTTCTCTTTTTCAATTAAGAACATTTTTCATTTAGAAAAGGTGATGGATTCATAGGACGTTCATAACTTTAAGGCATAGAGACTAAGACACTAATGATCATAAGACACAAACATGAATAGACATAAGCATGATTTTTTGAAAAACAGGAAATTAAGGAATAAGGAGATTAAAGGGCGGGTCCACCTTAGTGATGGCGGCTTGTTCTTCCTCTTGAAGATCTTATGGAGTGCTTGAGCTCCTCAATGTCTCTTCCTTGCCTTTGTTGCTCCTCTCTCATGATTCTTTGATCTTCTCTAATTTCATGGAGGAGGATGGAATGTTCTTGGTGCTCCACCCTTAGTTGTCCCATGTTGGAACTCAATTCTCCTAGGGAGGTATTGATTTGCTCCCAATAGTTTTATGGAGGAAAGTGAATCTCTTGAGGCATCTTAGGGATTTCATGATGAGAGGGGTCTCTTGTTTGCTCCATCCTTTTCTTAGTGATGGCGTTGTCCTCATCAATGAGGGTGTCTCCCTCTATGTCAACTCCAACTGAATAACAGAGGTGACAAATGAGATGAGGAAAGGCTAACCTTGCCAAGGTAGAGGACTTGTCCGCCACCTTATAAAGTTCTTGGGATATAACCTGATGAACTTCTACTTCCTCTCCAATCATGATGCTATGAATCATGATAGCCCGGTCTATAGTAACTTCGGACCGGTTGCTAGTCAGAATGATTGAGCGTTGGATAAACTCCAACCATCCTATAGCCACGGGCTTGAGGTCATGCCTTCTCAGTTGAACAGGCTTTCTTCTTGAATCTCTCTTCCATTGAGCGCCCTCTTCACAAATGTCCATGAGGACTTGGTCCAACCTTTGATTAAAGTTGACCCTTCTAGTGTAAGGGTGTTCATCTCCTTGCATCATGGGCAAGTTGAATGCCAACCTTACATTTTCCGAACTAAAATCTAAGTATTTCCCCCGAACCATTGTAAGCCAATTCTTTGGGTCCGGGTTCACACTTTGATCATGGTTCTTGGTGATCCATGCATTAGCATAGAACTCTTGAACCATTAAGATTCCGACTTGTTGAATGGGGTTGGTAAGAACTTCCCAACCTCTTCTTCAGATCTCATGTCCGATCTCTGGATATTCACTCTTTTTGAGTTTGAAAGGGACCTCGGGGATCACCTCCTTCATGGCCACAACTTCATAGAAGTGGTATTGATGCACCCTTGAGATGAATCTCTCCATCTCCCATGACTCGGAGGTGGAAGCTTTTGCCTTCCCTTTCCTCTTTCTAGAGGTTTCTCCGGCCATGGATGCCATAAATGGTTATGGAAAAACAAAAAGCAATGCTTTTACCACACCAAACATAAAAGGTTTGCTCGTCCTCGAGCAAAAGAAGAAAGAAGAGAGTAGAAGAAGAAGAAATGAAGGAGATGGAGGAGGCTTTGTGGTTCGGCTAAGGGGAAGAAGTAGTGTTTAGGTTGTGTGAAAATGAAGGAGTGAAGATGGGTTTATATAGGAGTGGAGAGAGGGTGTAATGTTCGGCTATGTGAGGGTGGGTTTGGGAGGGAAAGTGTTTTGAATTTGAATGGTGAGGTAGGTGGGGTTTTATGAAGGATGGATGTGAGTGGTGAAGAAAAAAAGATGGGATTTGATAGGTGAGAGGTTTTTGGGGAATAGGTATTGAGGTGATTGGTGAATGAGTGAAGAAGAAAGAGAGTGGTGGGGTAGGTGGGGATCTTGTGGGGTCCACAGATCCTGAGGTGTCAAGGAAAATTCATCCTTGCACCAAGTGGCGAGCAAAAATGCTCTTTATGCCAATTCTGGCGTTAAACGCCAGGCTAGTGCCCATTTCTGGCGTTTAACGCCAACTTCTTGCCCTTTCCTGGCGTTTAACGCCAGTCTGGTGCCCCTTTCTGGCGTTAAACGCCCAGAATGGTGCCAGACTGGGCGTTAAACGCCCATTTGCTGCCCTTACTGGCGTTTAAACGCCAGCAAGGTCTTCCTCCAGGGTGTGCCATTTTTCTTTCTGTTTTTCATTCTGTTTTTACTTTTTCAATTGATTTTGTGACTTCCCATGATCATCAACATACAAAAAACATAAAATAACAAAGAAAAAATAGATAAATATAACATTGGGTTGCCTCCCAACAAGCGCTTCTTTAATGTCAGTAGCTTGATAGTGGGCTCTCATGGAGCCTCACATATGCTCAGAGCAATGTTGGAACCTCCCAACACCAAACTTAGAGTTTGAATGTGGGGGTTTAACACCAAACTTAGAAGTTGGTTGTGGCCTCCCAACACCAAACTTAGAGTTTGACTGTGGGGGCTCTGTTTGGCTCTGTTTTGAGAGAAGCTCTTCATGCTTCCTCTCCATGGTTACAGAGGGATATCCTTGAGCCTTAAACACAAGGGATTCTTCATTCACTTGAATGATCAATTCTCCTCTGTCAACATCAATCACAGCCTTTGCTGTGGCTAGGAAGGGTCTGCCAAGGATGATGGATTCATCCATGCACTTCCCAGTCTCTAGGACTATGAAATCAGCAGGGATGTAATGATCTTCAACTTTTACCAGAACATCCTTAACAAGTCCATAAGCTTGTTTTCTTGAATTGTCTGCCATCTCTAGTGAGATTTTTGCAGCTTGCACCTCAAAGATCCCTAGCTTCTCCATTACAGAGAGGGGCATGAGATTTATGCTTGACCCTAGGTCACACAGAGCCTTTTTGAAGGTCATGGTGCCTACTGTACAAGGTATTGAGAACTTCCCAGGATCCTGTCTCTTTTGAGGTAATCGCTGCCTAGTCAAGTTATCCAGCTCTTTGGTGAGCAAAGGGGGTTCATCCTCCCAAGTCTCATTACCAAATAACTTGTCATTTAGCTTCATGATTGCTCCAAGGTACTTGGCAACTTGCTCTTCAGTGACATCTTCATCCTCTTCAAAGGAAGAATACTCATCAGAGCTCATGAATGGCAGAAGTAAATCCAATGGAATCTCTATGGTCTCAGTGTGAGCCTCAGATTCCCATGGTTCCCCATTAGGGAACTCATTAGAGGCCAGTGAACGTCCATTGAGGCCTTCCTCAGTGGCGCTCACTGGCTCTTCCTCCTCTCCAAATTCGGACATGTAGGTCATGTTAATGGCCTTGCACTCTCCTTTTGGATTCTCTTATGTATTGCTTGGAAAAGTGCTAGGAGGGAGTTCAGTAATTTTCTTACTCAGCTGACCCACTTGTGCCTCCAAGTTTCTAATGGAGGACCTTGTTTCAGTCATGAAACTTTGAGTGGTTTTGATTAGATCAGAGACCATGGTTGCTAAGTCAGAGTGGCTCTGCTTAGAATTCTCTGTCTGTTGCTGAGAAGATGATGGAAAAGGCTTGCCATTGCTAAACCTGTTTCTTCCACCATTATTGTTGTTGAAACCTTGTTGAGGTCTCTGTTGATCCTTTCATAAAAGATTTGGATGATTTCTCCATGAAGGATTATAGGTGTTTCCATAGGGTTCTCCCATGTAATTCACCTCTTCCATTGAAGGGTTCTCAGGATCATAAGCTTCTTCTTCAGATGAAGCATCCTTAGTACTGCTTGGTGCAGCTTGCATTCCAGACAGACTTTGAGAAATCATATTGACTTGCTGAGTCAATATTTTGTTCTGAGCCAATATGGCATTCAGAGTATCAATCTCAAGAACTCCTTTCTTCTGATTCGTCCCATTGTTCACAGGATTCCTTTCAGAAGTGTACATGAATTGGTTATTTGCAACCATTTCAATCAGTTCTTGAGCTTCTGCAGGCGTCTTCTTCAGATGAAGAGAGCCTCCAGCAGAACTATCCAATGACATCTTGGACAGTTCAGACAGACCATCATAGAAAATACCTATGATGCTCCATTCAGAAAGCATGTCAGAAGGACACTTTCTGATCAATTGTTTGTATCTTTCCCAAGCTTCATAGAGGGATTCACCTTCCTTTTGTCTGAAGGTTTGGACTTCCACTCTAAGTTTACTCAATTTTTGAGGTGGAAAGAACTTTGCCAAGAAGGCATTGACTAGCTTTTCCCAAGAGTTCAGGCTTTCTTTAGGTTGTGAGTCCAACCATATCCTAGCTCTGTCTCTTACAACAAAAGGGAATAGCATAAGTCTGTAGACCTCAGGGTCAACCCCATTGGTTTTGATAGTGTCACAGATTTACAAGAACTCAGCTAGAAACTGATGAGGATCTTCCAATGGAAGTCCATGAAACTTGCAATTCTGTTGCATTAGAGAAACTAATTGAGGCTTAAGCTCAAAGTTGTTTGCTCCAATGGCAGGGATAGAGATGCTTCTCCCATAGAAGTCAGGAGTAGGTGCAGTAAAGTCACCCAGCACCTTCTTTGCATTGTTAGCATTGTTGTTGTTTTCGGCTGCCATGTCTTCTTCTTTGATGATTTCTGTTAGGTCCTCTACAGAGAATTATGCTTTAGCTTCTCTTAGCTTTCGCTTCAAGGTCCTTTCAGGTTCAGGGTCAGCCTCAACAAGAATGCTTTTGTCTTTGCTCCTGCTCATATGAAAGAGAAGAGAACAAGAAAGTATGGAATCCTCTATGTCACAGTATAGAGATTCCTTGAAGTGTCAGAGGAAAAGAAAAATAGAAGGAAGAGGTAGAAGAATTCGAACTTATCAAGAAAGATGGAGTTCGAATTATGCATTAAGGAGGAGTGTTAGTCCATAAATAGAAGGATGTGAGAAGAGGGGAAGAAATTTTTGAAAATAAATTAAAAAGATTTTAAAAACATTTTAAAAAAAGATTAATTGATTTTCGAAAACTAAGAGTGGGAAAGAAATCAAGTGATTTTTGAAAAAGATTTTGAAATAAGAAATTAAAAAGATATGATTGGAAACTATTTTGAAAAAGATGTGATTTAAGAAGATATGATTGAAAAAGATATAGTTTTAAAAAGACATGATTGAGAAGATATGATTTGAAAAACAATTTAAAAAGATTTGATTTTGAAAATTAATGACTTGGCTAACAAGAAAAGATATGATTCAAACATTAAACCTTTCTCAACAGAAAAGGCAACATACTTGAAATGTTGAATCAAATCATTAATTGATAGCAAGTATTTTTGAAAATGGAAAGAAATTGATTTTGAAAAGATTTGATTTGAAAAAGATTTGATTTTGAAAAATTTTGAAAACTTGAAAAAAATTGGCATTAAAAACAAAATCTTCCCTCTTGTGCCATCCTGGTGTTAAACGCCCAGAATGGTGCACATTCTGGCGTTTAACATCCAAAACTCACCCCTTTTGGGCGTTAAACGCCCAGCCAGGCACCCTGGCTGGCTGGTGGACGAAATTGTGATCCATACTTCTTGTACTTGTATGAAATTTAATAATTGGCTCTATTTGAAGTCACAACTCCGTTCAACTAACCAGCAAGTGCACTGGGTCGTCCAAGTAATACCTTACGTGAGTAAGGGTCGATCCCATGGAGATTGTTGGTATGAAGCAAGCTATGGTCATCTTGTAAATCTCAGTTAAGTGGACTCATAAAGTCAAATGTGATTAGATTGGATAAATAAAAATAAATAAAATAAAAAGGGATAGAAATACTTATGTAAATCAATAGCGGGAATTTCAGATAGGCGTATGGAGATGCTGTGCTCCTCTTGAATCTCTACTTTCTTATTACATTCATCCAATCCTTCTTACTCTTTTCCATGGCAAGCTGTATGTAGGGCATCACCGTTGTCAATGGCTACATCCCATCCTCTCAGTGAAAACGTTCCTATGCTCTGTCACAGCACGGCTAATCATCTGTCGGTTCTCAATCAGGTTGGAATAGAATCCCTTGATTCTTTTGCGTTTGTCATCATGCCCAGCCTTCAGAAGTTTGAAGCTCGTCACAGTCATTCAATCCCAGAATCCTACTCGGAATACCATAGACAAGGTTTAGACTTTCTGGATCCTCATGAATGCCGCCATCTATCTAGCTTATACCACGAAGATTCTGTTGGGGAATCTAAGAGATATGTGCCCGGCCTAAAGTAGAACGGAAGTGGTTGTCAGTCACGTACGTTCATAGGTGACAATGATGATGAGTGTCACGGATCATCACATTCATCAAAGTTAAGTATAACGTATATCTTGGAATAAGAATAAAAGAGAATTGAATAGAAAGTGATAATAATTGTATTGAGACTTGAGGTACAGCAGAGCTCCACACCCTTAATCTATGATGTGCAGAAACTCCACTGTTGAAAACACATAAGTAAAAGGTTCAGGCATGGCCGAATGGCCAGCCCTCTCCATGATCAAGAGACCGAATGATCAAAGACTACAAATTCCAAAGATTAAACTGTCAAAAGATGTCTAATACAATAGTAACTTATCCTACTTATACTAGACTAGCTACTAGGGTTTACATGAGTAAGTAATTGATGCATAAATCCACTTCCGGGGCCCACTTGGTGTATGTTTGGGCTGAGCTTGATTTATCCACGAGCTGAGGCTTCTCTTGGAGTTGAACTCCAAGTTATAACGTGTTTTGGGCATTCAACTCCGGATCATGACGTGTTTCTGGCGTTTAACTCCAGACAGCAGCATGTACTCAGCGTTCAACGCCAAGTTACGTCATCAATCCCCAAATAAAGTATGGACTATTATATATTGCTGAAAAGCTCTGGATGTCTACTTTTCAATGCTTTTGAGAGCGCGCCATTTGGAATTCTGTAGCTTCACAAAATCCATTTCGAGTGCAGGGAGGTCAGATTCCAACAGCATCAGCAGTCCTTTTGTCAGCCTTTTTCAGAGTTTTGCTCAAGTCCCTCAATTTCAGCCAGAAATTACCTGAAATCACAGAAAAATACACAAACTCATAGTAAAGTCCAGAAATGTGAATTTAACATAAAAACTAATGAAAATATCCCTAAAAGTAGCTTGAACTTACTAAAAACTACCTAAAAACAATGCCAAAAAGCGTATAAATTATCCGCTCATCACAACACCAAACTTAAATTGTTGCTTGTCCCCAAGCAACTGAAAATCAATTAGGATAAAAAGAAGAGAATATACAATAAATTCCAGAATATCAATGAATATTAATTATAATTAGATGAGCGGGACTTGTAGCTTTTTGCTTCTGAATAGTTTTGGCGTCTCACTTTTTCCTTTGCAGTTTAGAATGATTGGCTTCTCTAGGAACTTAGAATTTCGGATAATGTTATTGACTTTCCTAGTTAAGCATGTTGATTCTTGAACACAGCTACTTATGAGTCTTGGCCGTGGCCCTAAGCATTTTGTTTTCCAGTATTACCACCGGATACATAAATGCCACAGACACATGACTGGGTGAACCTTTTCAGATTGTGACTCAGCTTTGCTAGAGTCCCCAGTTAGAGGTGTCCAGAGCTCTTAAGCACATTCTTTTTGCTTTGGATCACGACTTTAACCACTCAGTCTCAAACTTTTCACTTGGACCTTCATGACACAAGCACATGGTTAGGGACAGCTTGATTTAGCCGCTTAGGCCTGGATTTAATTTCCTTGGGCCCTCCTATCCATTGATGCTCAAAGCCTTGGATCTTTTTTACCCTTGCCTTTTGGTTTTAAGGGCTATTGGCTTTTTCTGCTTGCTTTTTCTTTTTCTTTCTATTTTTTTTCGCCATTTTTTTCGCAAGCTTTCTTTTTCACTGCTTTTTCTTGCTTCAAGAATCAATTTCATGATTTTTCAGATCATCAATAACATTTCTCTTTGTTCATCATTCTTTCAAGAGCCAACAGTTTTAACATTCATAAACAACAATATCAAAAGACATATGCACTGTTCAATCATTCATTCAGAAAACAAAAAGTATTGTCACCACATCAATATAATTAAACTAAATTCAAGGATAAATTTGAAATTTATGTACTTCTTGTTCTTTTGAATTAAAACATTTTTCATTTAAGAGAGGTGAAGGATTAATGGATTTTATTCATAGCTTTAAGACATTGTTACTACATACTAATGATCATGAAATAAAGACACAAAACATAGATAAACACAACATTAAAAACCGAAAACAGAAAGAAATAAAGAACAAGGAATGAATCCACCTTTAGTGGCGTCTTCTTCTCGAAGGTCCAACAATGTCCTTAAGCTCTTCTATGTCCCTTCCTTGCCTTTATTGCTCCTCCCTCATTGCTCTTTGATCTTCTCTTATTTCATGGAGAATGATGGAGTGCTCATGATGTTCCACCCTTAATTGTTCCACATTGTGGCTCAAATCTTCTAAGGAGATGTTGAGTTGCTCCAATAGTTGTTGGGAGGAAAGTGCATCCCTTGAGGCATCTCAGGGATTTCTTGATGATGAGCTTCCTCATGCATCTCTTGAGAACCGTGAGGGATCTTTCTTGCTTGCTCCATCCTCTTCTTGGTGATGGGCTTATCCTCTTCAATGGGGATGTCTCCTTCTATGATAACTCCAGCTGAGTAACATAGATGGCAAATAAGGTGAGGAAAAGCTAGCCTTGCCATGGTGGAGGGCTTGTCGGCCATTTTGTAGATTTCATTGGAGATGACCTCATGAACTTCTACTTCCTTTCCAATCATGATGCTATGAATCATGATGGCCCGATCCACAGTAACTTCAGATCGGTTGCTAGTAGGAATGATGGAGCGTTGAATGAACACCAACCATCCTCTAGCCACAGGCTTGAGGTCCAGTCTTCTTAGTTGAACTGGCTTGCCTTTGGAGTCTCTCTTCCATTGAGCTCCTTCCATACATATGTCCATTAGGACTTGGTCCAACCTTTGATTAACGTTGACTCTTCTAGTGTAGGGGCGTTCATCTCCTTGCATCATGGGCAAGTGAAACGCTAACCTCACATTTTCCGGACTAAAATCTAAGTATTTCCCCCGAACCATTGTGAGATAATTCTTTGGATTTGGGTTCATACTTTGATCATGGTTCCTAGTGATCCATGCATTGGCATAGAACTCTTGAACCATTAAGATTCCGACTTGTTGCATGGGGTTGGTTAAGACTTCCCAACCTCTTCTTCGGATCTCATGTCGGATCTCCGGATACTCATTTTTCTTGAGCTTGAAAGGGACCTTAGGGATCACCTTCTTCTTTGCCACAACATCATAGAAGTGGTCTTGATGGCTTTTGGAGATGAATCTTTCCATCTCCCATGACTCGGAGGTGGAAGCTTTTGTCTTCCCTTTTCCTTTTCTAGAGGATTCTCCGGCCTTAGGTGCCATTGATGGTAGTGGAAAACAAAAAAGATTGTGCCTTGACCACACCAAACTTAAAATATTGCTCATCCTCGAGCAATAGAAGAAAGAAGAGAAGAAGAAGAAGAAGAAGAAGAAGAGAATATGGTAGAGAGGGAGTGATGAGCGGATAATTTATACGCTTTTTGGCATTGTTTTTAGTATGTTTTTAGTATGATTTAGTTAGTTTTTAGTATATTTTTATTAGTTTTTAATTAAAATTCACTTTTCTGGACTTTACTATGAGTTTGTGTGTTTTTCTGTGATTCCAGGTATTTTCTGGCTGAAATTGAGGGCCCTGAGCAAAAATCTGATTCAGAGACTGAAAAGGATTGCAGATGCTGTTGGATTCTGACCTCCCTGCACTCGAAGTGAATTTTCTGGAGCTACAGAAGCCCAATTGGCGCGCTCTCAACGGCTTTGGAAAGTAGACATCCTGGGCTTTCCAGCAATGTATAATAGTCCATACTTTGCCCGAGATTTGATGGCCCAAACCGGCGTTGCAAATCAGCTTCAGAATTCCCAGCGTTTAACGCTGGAACTGGCATAAAAATTGGAGTAAAACGCCCAAACTGGCATAAAAGCTGGCGTTTAACTCCAGGAAGAGTCTCTACACGAAAATGCTTCAATGCTCAGCCCAAGCACACACCAATTGGGCCCGGAAGTGGATTTTTCTGTCATTTACTCATTTCTGTAAACCCTAGATCACTAGTTCACTATTAATAGGATCTTTTGACATTGTATCTGGACCTCATGACATTTTACACGTTTCTTTGTGTACTTCCTACAGCATGAGTCTCTAGACCCCATGGTTGGGGGTGAGGAGCTCTGCTGTGTCTTGATGGATTAATGCAATTACTACTGTTTTTCATTCAATCATGCTTGCTTCCATTCTAAGATATCACTTGTTCCTAAACCGGATGAATGTGATGATCCGTGACAATCATCATTATTCTCAACTATGAACGTGTGCCGGACAACCACCTCCGTTCTACCTTAGATTAAGTAGATATCTCTTGGATTCTTTAACCAGAATCTTCGTGGTATAAGCTAGAACTGATGGCGGCATTCAAGAGAATCCGGAAGGTCTAAACCTTGTCTGTGGTATTCTGAGTAGGATTCAATGATTGAATGACTGTGACGAGCTTCAAACTCCTGAAGACGGGGCGTTAGTGACAGACGCAAAAGAATCACTGGATTCTATTCCGGCCTGATTGAGAACCGACAGATGGATAGCCGTGCCGTGACAGGGTGCGTTGAACATTTCCACTGAGAGGATGGGAGGTAGCCACTGACAACGGTGAAACCCTTCCATACAGCTTGCCATGGAAGGAGCCTTGCGTGCTTGAAGAAGAAGACAGTAGGAAAGCAGAGATTCAGAAGATGGAGCATCTCCAAAACCTCAACCTATTCTCTATCACTGCAAAACAAGTATTTATTTCATGTTCTTTTACTTTTCACAATCAATCCTGATAATTTCTGATATCCTGACTAAGATTTACAAGAGAACCATAGCTTGCTTCAAGCCGACAATCTCCGTGGGATCGACCCTTACTCACGTAAGGTATTACTTGGACGACCCAGTGCACTTGCTGGTTAGTTGTGCGGAATTGCAAAAGTGTGATTGCAATTTCGTGCACCAAGATTTTGGCGCCGTTGCCGGGGGTTGTTTGAGTATTGGACAACTGACGGCTTATCTTGTTGCTTAGATTAGGACTGTTTTATTTTTGTTGGTTTAGAGTCTTTTAGTTGAGTCTAGTTTCATATTTTAAGTTTGGTGTCAATTGCATGCTTTTGCTTTTCTTTTAATTTTCGAATTTGCATGTCCTTAGTCCCTTTTTGATCCTTAAAAATTCTAAGTTTGGTGTCTTCTTTGTGTTTTTCCTTTAAGTTTTCGAAAATTTGTGTCTGATTTTCTAAAAATTTTAAGTTTGGTGTCATTTTGTTGTTTTTCTCTTTCCTCATTTCAAAAAAAAAAAAAATTTTCAAATCTTTTTCAAAATAATTTTCAATCATATCTTTTTAATTGCCAATTCCAAAATCTTTTTAATTAGTTGATTGATTTAGTTTCCAATTTGCTTTGATTTTATTTTTCTTTTAGTTTTCAAAATTTTATTTTATTTTCCTTTTGTTTTATTTTATTATTTTCGGTCATTTTTTTTAAAAAAAAATTAATTTACTTGCAATCCATATCATTTCCCTTTCTCCATCATGGACCTAAGTGGAATTGAGCAGTCCAGAAGGACTTTGGGGTCATTTGCTAACCCCATTACAGCTGCATATGGGAGTAGCATCTGTATACCTCCCATCAAAGCAAGCAGCTTTGAGCTAAACCCTCAACTCATTATCATGGTGCAGCAAAATTGCCAGTATTCCGGTCTTCCACAGGAAGAACCTACTAAGTTTCTGGCACAATTCTTACAACTTGCTGACACAGTACGTGATAAAGAGGTGGATCAGGATGTCTACAGATTATTACTGTTTCCATTTGCTGTAAAAGATCAAGCTAAGAGGTGGTTAAATAACCAACCTACAGCAAGCATAAAGACATGGAAACAGTTATCAGACAAATTCCTGAACCAATTTTACCCTCCAAAAAGGATGACACAGCTAAGGCTGGACATCCAAGGCTTTAAACAAGAGGATAATGAATCCCTTTATAATGCCTGGGAGAGGTATAGAGGTATGCTAAGAAAATGCCCCTCTGAAATGTTTTCAGAGTGGGTACAGTTAGACATCTTCTACTATGGGCTTACAGAAAAAGCTCAGATGTCTCTAGACCACTCAGCTGGTGGATCTATACATATGAGGAAGACGATTGAGGAGGCTCAAGAGCTTATAGATACTGTTGCTAGAAATCAACATTTGTACTCTAGCAATGAGTTCTCTACAAAAGAAGAAGTTATGGCAGTAGCCACTGATCCTAATCCTCAAGAACAGATGGTTGAGCTTAATCAGCAATTACACCTGATGACAAAACAGTTAGCAGAATTTAAAGAGATGCTCCAAGAGACTAAAATTGCTAACAAGAACATGGAATCACAGTTGAATCAGGCAAAACAGCAGCTATCTAAACAGATAACAGAAGAATGCCAAGCAGTTCAACTGAGGAGTGGGAAGACACTGAATAACACTGCTCAAAGTAGCAAAAAGTCAGTAAAGGAACAATTGACAGAGGATAGCCAAACCACTATCCAAAATCCCTCTGAGGACAGTAAGAGCCCATAGAGGAATGCTATTGGCGTTCAAACGCCAGAAAAGGAGGGAAAGCTGGCGTTAAACGCCCATTCCCTGCCCAGTACTGGCGTTCAAACGCCAGAAAAGGGGGAAAAGTTGGCGTTAAACGCCCATTTTCCACCCAATCCTGGCGTTCAAACGCAAAAGGGGAACCAGACACCTGAGAGTGCTGATAGTAACCCCTCTAAAAAGACTTCTCCAACCACTTCTGTAAGGAATAAACCTGCAGCAATTAAGGTTGAAGAATATAAAGCCAAGATGCCTTATCCTCAGAAACTCCACCAAGCGGAACAAGCTAAGCAATTTGCCCGCTTTGCAGACTATCTAAGGACTCTTGAAATAAAGATTCCATTTGCAGAGGCACTTGAGCAAATACCTTCTTATGCTAAGTTCATGAAAGAGATCTTAAGTCATAAGAAGGATTGGAGAGAAACTAAAAAAGTTTTTCTCACTGAAGAATGCAGTGCAGTCATATTAAAGAGCTTACCAGAGAAGCTTAAAGATCCTGGAAGCTTTATGATACCATGCACATTAGAGGGTACTTGTACCAAGAAAGCTCTATGTGATCTTGGGGCAAGTATCAACCTAATACCTGCATCCACTATCAGAAAGCTTGGCTTGACTGAAGAAGTCAAACCAACCAGGATATGTCTTCAACTTGCTGATGGCTACATTAAATACCCATCAGGCATAATTGAGGACATGATTGTTAAGGTTAGGCCATTTGCCTTTCCCACTGACTTTGTAGTGCTGGAAATGGAGGAGCACAAGAGTGCAACTCTCATTCTAGGAAGACCTTTCATAGCAACTGGACGGACCCTCATTGATGTCCAAAAAGGGGAATTAACCCTGAGAGTCAATGAGGATGACTTCAGGTTGAATGTTGTCAAAGCTATGCAGCATCCAGACACATCAAATGACTGCATGAGCACTGATATTATTGATTCTTTGGTGGAGGAGGTCAATATGACTAAAAGTCTTGAATCAGAGCTAGATGACATTGGTGCACGAATTTGTGATTCGCACAACTAACCAGTAAGTGCACTGGGTCGTCCAAGTAATACCTTACGTGAGTAAGGGTCGATCCCACAGAGATTATTGGTTTGAAGCAATCAATGTTTATTTTATTAATCTTAGTCAGGAGGCCAATAAAGTTATTTGGATTTAGTTGTAAGAAGTCAAAGTATTTAAAATTGTAAGTTAAAATAATAGAGAATAATAGCGTTACTTGTTGTGCAGTAATGGGGAATATGTTGGAGTTTTGGAGATGCTTTGTCCTCTGACTTCAACTCTTCCTTGAAATCCTTCAACACACGCAAGGCTCCTTCCATGGCAAGCTCTATATAGGGTGTCACCGTTGTCAGTGGCTACTTCCCATCCTCTCAGTGAAAACGTTCCTATGCTCTGTCACAGCACGGCTAATCATCTGTCGGTTCTCAATCAGGTTGGAATAGAATCCATTGATTCTTTTGCGTCTGTCACTAACGCCCAGCCCTCAGGAGTTTGAAGCACGTCACAGTCATTCAATCCTGGAATCTTACTCGGAATACCACAAACAAGGTTTAGACTTTCCGGATTCTCATGAATGCCGCCATCGATCCGGCTTATACCACGAAGATTCTGATTAAGAAATCTAAGAGACATTCATTCAATATGATGTAGAACGGAGGTGGTTGTCAGGCACACGTTCATGGATTGAGGGAGGTGATGAGTGTCACGGCTCATCACCTTCTTCACAATTAAGCGCGAATGAACATCTTAGATAAGAACAAGCGTGTTTGAATGGAAAACAAAGGAATTGTATTAAATCATCGAGACGCTGCAGAGCTCCTCACCCCCAACAATGGAGTTTAGAGACTCATGCCGTCACAAAGTATGTAATTCAGATCTGAAAATGTTATGAGGTACAAGATAAGTCTCTAAAAGTTGTTTAAATAATAAACTAGTAACCTAGGTTTACAAAAAATGAGTAAACTAAGATAATTGGTGCAGAAATCCACTTCTGGGGCCCACTTGGTGTGTGCTGGGGCTGAGATCAAAGCTATCCACGAGTAGAGGCCTTTCTTGGTGTTAAACTCCAGGTTATGACGTGTTTTGGGCGTTCAACTCCGGATCATGACGTTTTTCTGGCGTTTAACTCCAGATAGCAGCATGAACTTGGCGTTCAACGCCAAGTTACGTCGTCTATCTTCGCGCAAAGTATGGACTATTATATATTGCTGGAAAGCCCTGGATGTCTACTTTCTAACGCCGTTGAGAGCGCGCCAATTGGACTCCTGTAGCTCCAGAAAATCTATTCTGAATGCAGGGAGGTCAGGATCCAACAGCATCAGCAGTCCTTTTTCAGCCTAAGTCAGATTTTTGCTCAGCTCCCTCAATTTCAGCCAGAAAATACCTGAAATCACAGAAAAACACACAAGCTCATAGTAAAGTCCAGAAATATGATTTTTGCCTAAAAACTAATAATATTCTCCTAAAAACTAACTAGAACATGCTAAAATCTACATGAAATTACCCCCAAAAAGCGTATAAAATATCCGCTCATCACAACAGCAAACTTAAACTGTTGCTTGTCCTTAAGCAACTAGATAAATAAAATAGGCTTTAACAGAAATTAAGAAGTAATAATATTTTAGAGTTTTAGATGAAGCTCAGATTCTTATTAGATGAGCGGGGCTTGTAGCTTTTTGTTCCTGAACAGTTTTGGCATCTCCCTGTATCTTTTGAATTTCAGAATGATTGACACCCTTAGGAACTCAGAATTCAGATAGTATTATTGACTCTCCTAGTGTAGTATGTTGATTCTTGAACACAGTTATTTTGTGAGTCTTGGCTGTGGCCCTAAGCACTTTGTTTTCAATTATTACCACCAGATACATAAATGCCACAGACACATGACTAGGTGAACCTTTTCAGATTGTGACTTAGCTTTGCTAAAGTCCCCAGTCAGAAGTATCCAGACCTCTTAAGCACACTCTGTTTGCCTTGGATCACGACTTTAACCACTTAGTCTCAAGTTTGTAACTTGGACCTGCATGCCACAAGCACATGGTTAGGGACAGCTTGGTTTAGCCGCTTAGGCCTGGATTTTATTTCCTTGGGCCCTCCTATCCATTGATGCTCAAAGCCTTGGATCCTTTTTACCCTTACCTAGGGCTCATGGCTTTTTTTTTGACTGCTTTTTCTTGCTTCAAGAATCAATTTCATGATTTTTCAGATCATCAATAATATTTTTCGTGTTCCTCATCCTTTCAGGAGCCAATATTCATCAAATTCAAAGTACAAATTATGCACTGTTCAAGCATTCATTCAGAGAACAAAAAGTATTGCCACCACATATAATTAATTATAATTTTTATTATTGAGAACTCGAAAAATATAGATTACCTCTTTATTCTAAAAAAAATCTACTACTTTATTTATGCCTGATGATGATGAGAAAAATAAATTATAGCTTAATTGGAAATAAAATCAAAATAGACATACTAATTACTACTGCTATATATCTCCTAAAGTGAATTTCTAAAATAAAAACGCTATCACTAAGTTAAAGCAGAAAAAATTGGAACTCAACAACCTTTTGTTTTGAGGAAGGAATGTTCCTCTAATCTTTGGGGTGTTGTTCAAGGATTAATTTTTGGCGCTTCAGCTCCCTTAGATCACGCCCTTGCTCTTCCTGTTCCTTAAGCAGTTTGCAAAGCATGCTACTTTGATTATTCTGTTCTTCCTTTATTTGGTCCATAGCTTCTTGCAATCTGGAAATAGAAGCCTCAAGATGCTCCCAATATTCAAATTGGGGCAGTTCTGGGAGGGCTTCTTGTGCTCTCCTCTTGGTTGAATCATCTTGTTGCTGTTGTCTGACCATTGATATTCCAGTAATGGGCTTTTCAATTAGGATATATTCAGTTATTCCCATCTTTACTCCAGCATCTTTGCAAAGCATAGAAATTAAGCTTGGATAAGCCAATCTGGCGTCCTTAGAATTCCTGTTTGCTATTTTGTATAGCTCACATGAGATCAGCTGATGGACTTCCACTTCTTTTCCCAACATGATGCAGTGAATCATTACTGCTCTTTTGATAGTGACTTCAGAACAGTTGCTAGTGGGCAATATGGAACGCCCTATGAAATCCAGCCAACCTCTGGCTACTGGTTTTAGATCTTCCCTTTTTAGTTGAACTGGGATGCCAGTCGTGCTGGTGGTCCATTTGGCTCCAGGGATGCATATATCTTCCAGAACTTTGTCCAGCCCTTTATTGACCCTCATCATTCTCCTATTAAAGGAGTCTGGGTCATCTTTCAGTTGGGGAAGCTTAAATATCTCCCTGATCTTGTCAGAATTGGTATGAATGATCTTTTCCCTGACTACAGTCCGATGGTCAAAGAGAGCAGCTCCAATGATTCTTTGCCTTTCTGTCTGCCATAGATTAGCATAAAATTCTTGAACCATGTTCTTTCCTACTTTCGTTTCAGGATTGGCCAGAATTTCCCAATTCCTGTTTCGAATTTGCTCTTGGATCTCCGGATATTCATCTTCTTTCAGATCAAATCTGACTTCCGGGATCACTGATCTGTGACTCATTATCTTGTAGTAATGGTCTGAATGTTCTTTAGTTAAGAACTTCCCTTGATTCCAAAGTGGCTTTGGAGTGCTTTCTTTCTTGCCTCTTGGGTTGGGTTGTTTTCCTTTAGGAGCCATGATCTTTAGTGGGTATGTTTTTGTGATCACGGATAAAACACACCAAACTTAGAGCTTTGCTTGTCCTCAAGCAAAAGAAAAGAAAGAAGAGGGATAGAAGGAGAGCAAGAGTTGGATGGTGATGATGAGGAGGGCGCCGAATACAATATATAGGGAGGGGGTGGGAAATTTTCGAAAATAAGAAGGAGATAAGATAGAAGATATGATTTATAAAAGATAGATATGATAAGAAAAAGATATAAATCATAATTTAAAAGATAAATTTGAAATTTTTAATTTTGAAAAAGATTTTAAAAAGATAATTGAGTTTTGAAAATAAACTTACAAGAGTTGGATTGGATTGGAAAACCATTTGGCTTTATGGATTAAGATATATTTAATATTTTTGAAACGTGGATTTTTAGAAATCAGGGTTTTTAGAAATTAGGATAAAAACTATTGGAATTGAAGATGATATTTTGAAACATGTTTATGCAAGAAATCATGAATTGAAACATAAAATTTTGAAAAATTATAAAGAAAAACGAATTTGTACCTCCTCCCACCATCCTGGCGTTAAACGCCCACATGATGCATGTTTTGGGCGTTTAACGCCCAAATGTTGCTTCTCCTGGGCGTTCAACGCCCAGCTGATGCTTCTTTCTGGCGTTGAACGCCAGGAAGTCCTTTGTCACTGGGCGTTTTTCTGAACGCCCAGGATGCTAGCAGACTGGCGTTAAACGCCCAGAAGGTGCTTCTTTCTGGCGTTTAACGCCCAGAAGATGCTCCTTTCTGGCGTTTAACGCCCAGATGACTACCCTTACTGGCGTTAAACGCCCAGTGGGTGCTTCTTTTGGGCGTTTAACGCGCAAAGTATTTCTTACTGGCTTTTTCACGCCAGTGAGCTTCCAATTTTCCTTGTAACTTTGTGACTTCAACCAATTGCTATTTCACTTTTTGAAGATACTGTAGCATCTACCTGTAAAACTTCAAATTATTAGAAAAACGAATAAAATTAAATTTTGTGATTGGCTGGGTTGCCTCCCAGCAAGCGCTTCTTTAATGTCATTAGCTGGACTATCACTGATCTTCAATTAAGTCTCAGTCTTGATAATTCTTGCTCGAAATTACCTTCAAGATAGTGTTTAACTCTTTGTCCATTAACAATGAACTTTTTGTTAGAGTCATTATCCTTAATTTCTATGTATCCATATGGTGATACGCTTGTGATTACATATGGACCTCTCCACCGGGATTTTAATTTCCCAGGGAATAATTTCAGCCTTGAATTGAATAGCAGAACTTTCTGTCCTGGCTCAAAGACTCTGGATGACAATTTCTTATCATGCCATCTTTTTGCTTTCTCCTTGTAAATTTTTGCATTCTCGAAAGCATTGAGTGTAAATTCCTCTAGCTCATTTAACTGGAGCAATCGTCTTTCTCCAGCTAACTTGGCATCAAGGTTCAGGAATCTGGTTGCCCAGTAGGCCTTGTGTTCCAGTTCCACTGCCAAGTGACACGCCTTTCCATACACAAGCTGGTATGGAGAGGTCCCTATGGGGGTCTTGAATGCTGTTCTGTATGCCCACAGAGCATCATCCAAGCTTCTTGCCCAATCCCTTCTGCGGTTAATTACAGTCCGTTCCAGGATTCTTTTAAGTTCTCTGTTTGAGACTTCAGCTTGCCCATTAGTTTGTGGGTGATATGGAGTAGCTACCCTGTGGTTGACTCCAAAACGTACCAGAGCAGAGTAAAGCTGTTTATTGCAGAAATGAGTGCCCCCATCACTGATTAACACTCTAGGGATACCAAATCTGCTGAAAATATGTTTCTGGAGGAATTTTAACACTGTTTTAGTGTTATTAGTGGGTGTTGCAATAGCCTCCACCCATTTGGATACATAATCCACTGCCACCAGAATATAAGTGTTTGAGTATGATGGTGGGAAAGGTCCCATGAAATCAATGCCCCATACATCAAACAACTCAATCTCCAAGATTCCTTGTTGAGGCATGGCATAACTGTGAGGTAGGTTGCCTGATCTTTGGCAACTGTCACAATTAAGCACAAACGTTCGGGAATCTTTATAGAGAGTAGGCCAGTAGAAGCCACTTTGGAGGACTCTTGTGGCTGTTTGCTCACTTCCAAAATGTCCTCCATACTGTGATCCATGGCAATGCCAAAGGATCTTCTGTGCTTCCTCTTTAGGCACACATCTACGGATTACTCCGTCTGCACATCTCTTGAAGAGATATGGTTCATCCCAAAGATAGTACTTTGCATCTGTGATTAATTTCTTTGATTGCACCCTACTGTACTCTTTGGGTATGAATCTCACTGCCTTGTAGTTTGCAATGTCTGTAAACCATGGCACTTCCTGGATGGCAAACAGTTGCTCATCCGGAAAGGTTTCAGAGATCTCAGTGAGAGGGGGGCGCCCCTTCCACTGGTTCTATTCGGGACAGGTGATCTGCCACTTGATTCTCTGTCCCTTTTCTGTCTCTTATTTCTATATCAAACTCTTGCAGAAGCAACACCCATCTGATGAGTTTGGGTTTTGAATCCTGCTTTGTGAGTAGATATTTAAGAGCAGCATGATCAGTGTACACAACCACTTTTGATCCTACTAAATAGGATCTAAATTTGTCAATGGCGTAAACCACTGCTAGTAGCTCTTTTTCTGTGGTTGTGTAATTCTTCTGTGCATCATTTAGAACACGGCTGGCATAGTAAATGACGTGCTGAAGCTTGTCATGCCTTTGTCCCAACACTGCACCAATGGCATGGTCACTGGCATCACACATTAATTCAAATGGTAATGTCCAGTCTGGTGCAGAGATGATTGGTGCAGTAACCAATTTAGCTTTCAGAGTCTCAAATGCCTGCGGACACTCTTTATCAAAGATAAATGGTGTGTCAGCAGCTAGCAGGTTGCTCAGAGGTTTGGCGATTTTTGAAAAATCCTTTATAAACCTTCTATAGAATCCTGCATGCCCCAGAAAGCTTCTGATTGCCTTAACATTAGCAGGTGGTGGTAATTTTTCAATTACTTCTACCTTAGCTTGATCCACCTCTATTCCTTTGTTCGAAATTTTGTGCCCAAGGACAATTCCTTCAGTCACCATAAAGTGACATTTTTCCCAGTTTAAAACCAGGTTAGTCTCTTGGCATCTTTTCAGAACAAGTGCTAAATGGTTAAGGCAGGAGCTGAATGCGTCTCCAAATACTGAAAAGTCATCCATGAAGACTTCCAGGAATTTTTCCAACATATCAGAGAAAATTGAGAGCATGCACCTTTGAAAGGTTGCAGGTGCATTGCACAGGCCAAATGGCATCCTTCTGTATGCAAATACTCCCGATGGGCATGTGAATGCCGTTTTCTCTTGATCTTGGGGATCTACTGCAATTTGATTATAACCTGAATATCCATCCAGGAAGCAGTAGTATTCATGACCTGCTAGTCTTTCTAGCATCTGGTCTATGAATGGTAAAGGAAAATGATCCTTTCTGGTGGCTGTATTGAGTCTTCTATAATCAATACACATACGCCACCCTGTAACTGTTCTTGTAGGAACCAGTTCATTTTTTTCATTATGAATCACTGTCATGCCTCCCTTCTTAGGGACGACTTGGACAGGGCTCACCCAGGGGCTGTCAGAGATAGGATAAATAATCCCAGCCTCTAGTAATTTAGTGACCTCCTTCTGCACCACTTCTTTCATAGCTGGATTCAGCCGCCTTTGTGGTTGAACCACTGGCTTGGCGTCATCCTCCAGTAAGATCTTGTGCATGCATCTGGCTGGGCTAATGCCCTTAAGATCACTGATGGACCACCCAAGAGCTGTCTTGTGTGTCCTTAGCACTTGAATTAGTGCTTCCTCTTCCTGTGGCTCTAAGGTAGAGCTTATAATTACAGGAAAGGTGTCACCTTCTCCCAGAAATGCATATTTCAGGGATGGTGGTAATGGTTTGAGTTCGGGTTTTGGAGGTTTCTCCTCTTCTTGAGGGATCTTCAGAGGTTCTATTATCTTCTCTGATTCCTCCAAATCAGGCTGAACATCTTTAAAGATGTCTTCTAGCTCTGATTCGAGACTCTCAGCCATATTGACCTCTCTTACCAAAGAGTCAATAATATCAACACTCATGCAGTCATTTGGGGTGTCTGGATGTTGCATGGCTTTGACAACATTCAACTTGAACTCCTCCTCATTGACTCTCAAGGTTACTTCCCATTTTTGGACATCAATGAGGGTTCGGCCAGTTGCTAGGAAAGGTCTTCCTAGAATGAGAGTTGCACTCTTGTGCTCCTCCATTTCCAGCACCACAAAGTCAGTAGGAAAGGCAAATGGCCCAACCTTGACAATCATGTCTTCAATCACGCCTGATGGGTATTTAATGGAGCCATCAGCAAGTTGAAGACATATCCTGGTTGGTTTGATTTCTTCAGTCAAACCAAGCTTTCTGACAGTAGATGCAGGTATTAGGTTGATACTTGCCCCAAGATCACATAAAGCTTGCTTGGTACAAGTACCCTCTAATGTGCATGGTATCATAAAGCTTCCAGGATCTTTAAGCTTCTCAGGTAAGCTTTTCAGAATGACTACACTGCATTCTTCAGTGAGGTAAACTTTTTCAGTTTCCCTCCAATCCTTCTTATGACTTAAGATCTCTTTCATGAACATAGCATAAGAGGGTATTTGCTCAAGTGCTTCTGCAAACGGAATCTTTATTTCAAGAGTCCTGAGATAGTCTGCAAAGCGGGAAAATTGCTTATCCTGTTCCGCTTGGCGGAGTTTTTGAGGATAAGGCATTTTGGCTTTGTATTCCTCAACCTTAGTTGCTGCAGGCTTATTACCTACAGAAATGGGCTGGGAAGCCTTTTTAGAAGGGTTGTTATCAGCACTTGTATGTGACTGATCACCCACTGGCATTTGAATGCCAGGGGTGGAAGCTGAAGTGGCGTTAGACGCCACTTCCTTATTTGTTACTGGTGTTTGAATGCCAGAACCATGTTCCCTTTGGGCGTTCAACGCCAGATTCATGCTTGTTTCTGGCGTTGAACGCCAGGAATGAGCATGGTCTGGGCGTTCAGCGCCAGCATCATTCCTCTCTGGGCTCTGATTGTCCTCAGAGGGATTTTGAGTAGACATCTGTTCATTTCTTGGCTTCCTGCTGCTTTGAAGTGAGGTATTTAATGTTTTCCCACTTCTTAATTAAACTGCTTGGCATTCTTCTGCTATTTATTTTGACAGTTGCTTTTCTGTCTGCTTTAATTGCACTTCCATATTCCTGTTAGCCATTCTTGTTTCCTGTAATATTTTCTTGAATTCGGATAGCTGCTGAGTTAGAAAGTCCAATTGCTGATTAATTTCATTAGCCTGGTCCACTGGACTAAGTTCTGCAGTTACTGTTTTAGCTTCTTCTTTCATGTAAGATTCACTGCTTAGGTACAGATGCTGATTTCTGGCAACTGTATCAATGAGCTCTTGAGCTTCTTCAATTGTTTTTCTCATATGTATAGATCCACCAGCTGAGTGGTCTAGAGAAATCTGAGCTTTTTCTGTAAGCCCATAATAGAAGATGTCCAATTGCACCCACTCTGAAAACATTTCAGAGGGGCATTTTCTTAGCATCTCTCTGTATCTCTCCCAGGCGTCATAAAGGGATTCATTATCTCCTTGTTTGAAGCCTTGGATGCTTAGCCTTAGCTGTGTCATCCGTTTTGGAGGGAAATAGTGGTTCAGGAATTTTTCTGACAGCTGTTTCCATGTTTTTATGCTGTTCTTAGGCTGGTTATTTAACCACCTCTTAGCTTGATCTTTTACAGCAAATGGAAACAGTAATAATCTATAGACATCCTGATCTACTTCCTTATCATGTACTGTATCAGCAATTTGCAGAAATTATGCCAGAAACTCTGTAGGTTCTTCATGTGGAAGACCAGAATACTGGCAGTTTTGCTGCACCATGATAATGAGCTGAGGATTCAGCTCAAAGCTACTAACTCCAATGGAGGGTATACAGATACTACTCTCATATGAAGCAGTAGTGGGGTTAGCATATAACCCCAGAGTCCTCTTGGACTGTTCATTCCTACTTGCTTCCATATTGGATTACAAGAGATAATTTATATGTTGATTTTATTTATTTTATAAAAGTGAAATAAATAAAAACAAAATATATAAAAAGAAGTTAAAAATAATTTTTTTTTTTTGAAAATTTTTCGAAAATTTTGAAATTAAAATCTGAAATTTATATAAAAAAAATTTCGAAAAAGTAGTTCAAAATTAGTTAGAAAATATAAAATTTTTTTTTTGAATTTTGAATTTTATGATGAAAGAGAAAAACACACAGAAGACACAAGACTTAAAATTTTTAGATTTAGTGCTCCTTATTTTCGAAAATTTTTGGAGGGAAAACACCAAGGAACACCAAACTTAAAAATTTTAAGATCAAGACACAAGAACAACTCAAGAACAAAAGGAAGAACACCAAACTTAAAATTTTTAGAAAACTTTAATAAAATTTTCGAAAATTATAAAAAGATTAACAAGAAAACACCAAACTTAAAGTTTGGCACAAGATTCAATCCAAGAAAAATTATTTTTGAAAAAGGTTCCAAAGGGTATAACCAATTATCAAGAACAACTTGAAGATCAAGGAAGAACCAAGAACACTAACACGAGAATTTTAGAGAAAATATAAAATATGTAGTTAACACCAAACTTAGAATAAGACACTAAATTCACGAAAAATCAACAATTAATTAAGAAAAATAATATTTTTGAAAAGAAATTTTGAAAAGAAACTATCCTATCAAAATTTAATGACTCTGTAACAACAAAAATAAATTATTCCTGATCTAAGAAATAAAATATGCCTTCAATTGTTCAAACTCAATAATCCCCGGCAACGGCGCCAAAAACTTGGTGCACGAATTTGTGATTCGCACAACTAACCAGCAAGTGCACTGGGTCGTCCAAGTAATACCTTACGTGAGTAAGGGTCGATCCCACGGAGATTATTGGTTTGAAGCAATCAATGTTTATTTTATTAATCTTAGTCAGGAGGCCAATAAAGTTATTTGGATTTAGTTGTAAGAAGTCAAAGTATTTAAAATTGTAAGTTAAAATAATAGAGAATAATAGCGTTACTTGTTGTGCAGTAATGGGGAATATGTTGGAGTTTTGGAGATGCTTTGTCCTCTGACTTCAACTCTTCCTTGAAATCCTTCAACACACGCAAGGCTCCTTCCATGGCAAGCTCTATGTAGGGTGTCACCGTTGTCAGTGGCTACTTCCCATCCTCTCAGTGAAAACGTTCCTATGCTCTGTCACAGCACGGCTAATCATCTGTCAGTTCTCAATCAGGTTGGAATAGAATCCATTGATTCTTTTGCGTCTGTCACTAACGCCCAGCCCTCAGGAGTTTGAAGCATGTCACAGTCATTCAATCCCGGAATCCTACTCGGAATACCACAAACAAGGTTTAGACTTTCCGGATTCTCATGAATGCCGCCATCGATCCGGCTTATACCACGAAGATTCTGATTAAGGAATCTAAGAGACATTCATTCAATCTGATGTAGAACGGAGGTGGTTGTCAGGCACACGTTCATGGATTGAGGGAGGTGATGAGTGTCACGGCTCATCACCTTCTTCACAATTAAGCGCGAATGAACATCTTAGATAAGAACAAGCGTGTTTGAATGGAAAACAAAGGAATTGTATTAATCATCGAGACGCTGCAGAGCTCCTCACCCCCAACAATGGAGTTTACAGACTCATGCCGTCACAAAGTATGTAATTCAGATCTGAAAATGTCATGAGGTACAAGATAAGTCTCTAAAAGTTGTTTAAATAGTAAACTAGTAACCTAGGTTTAAAAAAAATGAGTAAACTAAGATAATTGGTGCAGAAATCCACTTCTGGGGCCCACTTGGTGTGTGCTGGGGCTGAGATCAAAGCTATCCACGAGTAGAGGCCTTTCTTGGCGTTAAACTCCAGGTTATGACGTGTTTTGGGCGTTCAACTCCGGATCATGACGTTTTTCTGGCGTTTAACTCCAGACAGCAGCATGAACTTGGCGTTCAACGCCAAGTTACGTCGTCTATCTTCGCGCAAAGTATGGACTATTATATATTGCTGGAAAGCCCTGGATGTCTACTTTCCAACGCCGTTGAGAGCGCGCCAATTGGACTCTTGTAGCTCCAGAAAATCCATTCCGAATGCAGGGAGGTCAGGATCCAACAGCATCAGCAGTCCTTTTTCAGCCTAAGTCAGATTTTTGCTCAGCTCCCTCAATTTCAGCCAGAAAATACCTGAAATCACAGAAAAAAACACAAGCTCATAGTAAAGTCAAGAAATATGATTTTTGCCTAAAAACTAATAATATTCTCCTAAAAACTAACTAGAACATGCTAAAATCTACATGAAATTACCCCCAAAAAGCGTATAAAATATCCGCTCATCAGACATCATTAAAGATGTTCAGCCTGATCTGGAGGAACTAAAGGAAATAAAAGAAATTCTGAAAATTCCTCAGGAAGAAGATAAGCCTCCTAAACCAGAGCTCAAGCCACTACCACCATCCCTGAAATATGCATTTCTAGGAGAAGGTGACACTTTTCTAGTGATCATAAGCTCTGCTTTAAATCCACAGGAAGAGGAAGCACTAATTCAACTGCTAAGGACACACAAGACAGCTCTTGCATGGTCCATAAGTGATCTTAAGGGCATTAGCCCAGCAAGATGCATGCACAAGATCCTATTGGAGGATGATGCTAAGCCAGTGGTTCAACCACAAAGGCGGCTAAATCCAGCCATGAAGGAGGTGGTGCAGAAAGAGGTCACTAAGTTACTAGAGGCTGGGATTATTTATCCTATTTCTGATAGCCCCTGGGTGAGCCCTGTCCACGTTGTCCCTAAGAAGGGAGGCATGACAGTGGTTCATAATGAAAAGAATGAACTAGTTCCTACAAGAACAGTTACAGGGTGGCGCATGTGTATTGACTACAGAAGGCTCAATACAGTCACCAGAAAGGATCATTTTCCTTTACCATTCATAGACCAGATGCTAGAGAGACTAGCAGGTCATGAATACTATTGTTTTTTGGATGGCTATTCAGGTTACAACCAAATTGCAGTAGATCCTCAAGACCAAGAGAAAACAGCATTTACATGTCCTTCTGGAGTATTTGCCTACAGGAGGATGCCTTTTGGTCTGTGCAATGCACCTGCAACCTTTCAGAGGTGCATGCTCTCTATCTTCTCAGATATGGTAGAGAAATTTCTGGAAGTCTTCATAGATGACTTTTCAGTATTTGGAGACTCATTCAGCTCCTGCCTTAACCATCTAGCACTTGTTCTGAAAAGATGCCAAGAGACCAACCTAGTTTTAAACTGGGAAAAATGTCACTTTATGGTGACTGAAGGAGTTCTCCTTGGGCATAAAATTTCAAACAAGGTAATAGAGGTGGATCAAGCTAAAGTTGAAGTAATTGAAAAATTGCCACCACCTACCAATGTTAAGGCAATCAGAAGCTTTCTAGGGCAAGCAGGATTCTACAGAAGGTTTATAAAGGATTTTTCAAAAATTGCAAAACCTCTGAGTAATCTGCTAGCTGCTGATACGCCATTTATCTTTGATAAGGAGTGTCTGCAGGCGTTTGAGACCCTGAAAGCTAAGCTGGTCACAGCACCAGTCATCTCTGCACCAGACTGGACATTACCATTTGAACTAATGTGTGATGCCAGTGACCATGCCATTGGTGCAGTACTGGGACAAAGGCATGGTAAGCTTTTGCACGTCATTTATTATGGCAGCCGTATTCTAAATGATGCACAGAAGAACTACACAACCACAGAAAAGGAGCTACTTGTAGTGGTTTATGCCATTGACAAGTTCAGATCTTATTTAGTAGGATCAAAAGTGATTGTGTACACTGACCATGCTGCTCTTAAATATCTACTCACAAAGCAGGATTCAAAACCCAGGCTCATAAGATGGGTGTTGCTTCTGCAAGAGTTTGATATAAAAATAAGAGACAAAAAAGGGACAGAGAATCAAGTAGCTGATCACCTGTCCCGGATAGAACCAGTAGCAGGAGCATCCCTCCCTCCTACTGAGATCTCTGAAACCTTTCCGGATGAGCAATTGTTTGCTATTCAGGAAGCTCCGTGGCTTGCAGACAGTGCAAACTATAAATCTCAAGGTTTTCCTTCTGTAACCATGGAGAGGAAGCATGAAGAGCTTCTCTCAAAACAGAGTCAAACAGAGCCCCCACAGTCAAACTCTAAGTTTGGTGTTGGGAGGTCACAACCAAACTCTAAGTTTGGTGTTGGGAGGTTCCAACATTGCTCTGAGCATCCGTGAGGCTCCATGAGGGCCCACTGTCAAGCTACTGACATTAAAGAAGCGCTTGTTGGGAGGCAACCCAATGTTATATTTTATCTATTTTCCTTTGTTATTTTATGTTTTCTATAGGTTGATGATCATGAGAAGTCACAAAATCAATTGAAAAAGCAAAAACAGAAAGAAAAATAGAAAGAAAAACAGCACACCCTGGAGGAGAACTTGCTGGCGTTTAAACGCCAGTGAGGCTAGCAGATGGGCGTTTAACGCCCAGTCTGGCACCATTCTGGGCGTTTAACGCCAGAAAGGGGCACCAGACTGGCGTTAAACGCCAGGAATGGGCACCAAGCTGGTGTTAAACGCCAGAAATGGGCACCAGCCCGGCGTTTAACGTCAGAATTGGCATAAGGAGCATTTTTGCTCGCCACTTGGTGCAGGGATGAATTATCCTTGACACCTCAGGATCTGTGGACCCCACAGGATCCCCACCTACCCCACCACTCTCTCTCTTCTTTATTCTTTTGCTCGAGGACGAGCAAACCTTCTAAGTTTGGTGTGGTAAAAGCGTTGCTTTTTGTTTCTCCATAACCATTTATGGCACCTCAGACCGGAGAAAACCTCTAGAAAGAGGAAAGGAAGACAAAAGCTTCCACCTCCGAGCCATGGAAGATGGAGAGATTCATCTCAAGGGATGCACTTTTCTCCACAAAGCTATTGGGAGCAAATCAATACCTCCCTAGGAGAATTGAGTTCCAACATGGGACAACTAAGGGTGGAGCACCAAGAACATTCCATCCTCCTCCATGAAATTAAAGAAGAACATAGAATCATGAGAGAGGAGCAACAAAGGCAAGGAAGAGACATTGAGGAGCTCAAGCACTCCATAAGATCTTCAAGAGGAAGAACAAGCCGCCGTCACTAAGGTGGACCCGTTCTTTAATCTCCTTGTTCTTTATTTTCTATTTTTCGAATTTTTATGCTTATGTTTATCTATGTTTGTGTCTTATTACATGATCATTAGTATCTTAGTGTCTATGCCTTAAAGCTATGAATGTCCTATGAATCCATCACCTCTCTTAAATGAAAAATGCTTTAATCACAAAAGAACAAGAAGTACAGGATTTTGAATTCATCTTTGAAACTAGTTGAATTAGCTTGATGTGGTGACAATACTTTTTGTTTTCTGAATGAATGCTTGAACAGTGCATATGTCTTTTGAATTTGTTGTTTTAAGAATGTTAAAATTGTTGGCTCTTGAAAGAATGATGGAAAAGGAGAACTGTTATTGAGAAATCATCAAATTGATTCTTGAAGCAAGAAAAAGCAGTGAATCAAAAAAAAAAGAAAGAAAGAAAAGAAAGAGAAAAAGAAAAAGAAAGAAATAAAGTTGTGATCCAAGGCAAAAAGAGTGTGCTTAAGAACCCTGGACACCTCTAATTGGGGACTCTAGCAAAGCTGAGTCACAATCTGAAAAGGTTCACCTAATTATGTGTCTGTGGCATGTATGTATCCGGTGGTAATACTGGAAGATAGAGTGCTTTGGGCCACAGCCAAGACTCATAAAGTAGCTGTGTTCAAGAATCAACATACTTAACGAGGAGAATCAATAACACTATCTGAATTCTGAGTTCTTATAGATGCAAATCATTCTGAACCTCAAAGGATAAAGCGAGATGCCAAAACTGTTCAGGGGCAAAAAGCTACTAGTCCCGCTCATCTAATTGGAGCTAAGTTTCATTGATAGTTTGGAGTTCATAGTATATTCTCTTCTTTTTATCCTATTTGATTTTCAGTTGCTTGGGGACAAGCAACAATTTAAGTTTGGTGTTGTGATGAGCGGATAATTTATATGCTTTTTGGCATTGTTTTTAGTATGTTTTTAGTATGATTTAGTTAGTTTTTAGTATATTTTTATTAGTTTTTAATTAAAATTCACTTTTCTGGACTTTACTATGAGTTTGTGTGTTTTTCTGTGATTTCAGGTATTTTCTGGCTGAAATTGAGGGCCCTGAGCAAAAATCTGATTCAGAGACTGAAAAGGACTGCAGATGCTGTTGGATTCTGACCTCCCTGAACTCGAAGTGGATTTTTGGAGCTACAGAAGCCTAATTGGCGCGCTCTCAACGGCTTTGGAAAGTAGACATCCTGGGCTTTCCAGCAATGTATAATAGTCCATACTTTGCCCGAGATTTGATGGCCCAAACCGGCGTTGCAAATCAGCTTCAGAATTCCCAGCGTTTAACGCTAGAACTGGCATAAAAATTGGAGTTAAACGCCCAAACTGGCATAAAAGCTGGCGTTTAACTCCAAGAAGAGTCTCTACACGAAAATGCTTCAATGCTCAGCCCAAGCACACACCAAGTGGGCCAGGAAGTGGATTTTTCTGTCATTTACCCATTTCTGTAAACCCTAGATCACTAGTTCACTATTAATAGGATCTTTTGACATTGTATCTGGACCTCATGACATTTTACACATTTATTTGTGTACTTCCTACAGCATGAGTCTCTAAACCCCATGGTTGGGGGTGAGGAGCTCTGCTGTGTCTTGATGGATTAATGCAATTACTACTGTTTTTCATTCAATCATGCTTGCTTCCATTCTAAGATATCACTTGTTCCTAAACCGGATGAATGTGATGATCCGTGACAATCATCATTATTCTCAACTATGAACGTGTGCCTGACAACCACCTCCGTTCTACCTTAGATTAAGTAGATATCTCTTGGATTCTTTAACCGGAATCTTCGTGGTATAAGCTAGAACTGATGGCGGCATTCAAGAGAATCTGGAAGGTCTAAACCTTGTCTGTGGTATTCTGAGTAGGATTCAATGATTGAATGACTGTGACGAGCTTCAAACTTCTGAAGGCGGGGCGTTAGTGACAGACGCAAAAGAATCACTGGATTCTATTCCGGCCTGATTGAGAACCGACAGATGGATAGCCGTGCCGTGACAGGGTGCGTTGAACATTTCCACTGAGAGGATGGGAGGTAGCCACTGACAATGGTGAAACCCTTGCATACAGCTTGCCATGGAAGGAGCCTTGCGTGCTTGAAGAAGAATACAGTAGGAAAGCAGAGATTCAGAAGATGGAGCATCTCCAAAACCTTAACCTATTCTCTATCACTGCAAAACAAGTATTTATTTCATGTTCTTTTACTTTTCACAATCAATCCTGATAATTTCTGATATCCTGACTAAGATTTACAAGAGAACCATAGCTTGCTTCAAGCCGACAATCTCCGTGGGATCGACCCTTACTCACGTAAGGTATTACTTGGACAACCCAGTGCACTTGCTGGTTAGTTGTGCGGAATTGCAAAAGTGTAATTGCAATTTCGTGCACCAGGGAGAGAGGTAGGTTCGGCCAAGGGGAAGAAGAGGGGGGTTGTGTTTTGTGAAAATGAAGTAGAATAAAAGGGTATATATAGGGAGAGGGGGTAGTGTATATTCGGCCATTTAGGGTGGGAATGGGTGGGAAAATGGTTTTGAATTTTTGAAGGTAGGTGGGGTTTATGGGGAAGAGTGGATGGATGTGAGTGGTGAAGGGGGTGATTGGGAAGAGGAATTGAGGTGATTGGTGAAGAGTGTTGGGAAGTGTGACATGGGGAATAGTCATCACAAAAATAGGATTAGGAAGTAAGGTAGGAATATAGTAGGTGGGGATCCTGTGGGGTCCACAGATCCTGAGGTGATCATGTGGGGTCCACAGATCCTGAGGTGTCAAGGAATTCCATCCCTGCACCAAATAGGCATGTAAAATGCCTTTGCACACCATTCTGGCATTTAAACGCCCATTGGTGCACGTTCTGGGCATTCAACGCCCATGTAAAGCATGTTTCTGGCGTTGAACACCAGTTTCATGCTTGTTACTGGCGTTCAGCGCCAGCTTTTCTTCTCTAAGCACATTCCTGGCGTTCAGCGCCAGAATGTTGCTTGTTTCTGGCGTTCAGCGCCAGAATGATGCTCTGTTCTGGCGTTGAACGCCAGCCAGATGCATCTTACTGGCGTTGAACCCCAGCCTGTGCTTCTTCCAGGGTGTGATTTTTTTCTTCTGCTGTTTTTGATTCTGTTTTTAATTTTTTTTGATTTTTTCGTGACTCCTCATGATCATGTACCTAATAAAACATAAAATAACAATAAAATAAAAATTAGATAAATAAAATTGGGTTGCCTCCCAACAAGCGCTTCTTTAATGTCAATAGCTTGACAGTGGCTCTTATGGAGCCACAAGGTGATCAGGTCAATGTTGTATAATCCCAACACCAAACTTAAAGTTTGGATATGGGATCTTAACACCAAACTTAGAGTTTGGTTGTGGCCTCACAACACCAAACTTAGAGTTTGACTGTGGTGGCTCTTCTTGACTCTGAACCGAGAGAAGCTCTTCATGCTTACTCTCTTTTGTCACAGAGGGATGGCCATGTGCCTTAAACACAAGGTAGTCCCCATTCAATTGAAGGACTAATTCACCTCTATTGACATCTATCACAGCTCCTGCTGTAGCTAGGAAAGGTCTTCCAAGGATGATGCATTCATCATCTTCCTTCCTAGTGTCTAAGATTATGAAATCAGCAGGGATGTAAAGGCCTTCAACCTTTACTAACACGTCCTCTATTATTCCATAAGCTTGTCTTAATGACTTGTCTGCCAATTGTAATGAGAACAAGGCAGGTTGTACCTCAATGATCCCCAGCTTCTCCATTACAGAAAGTGGCATAAGATTTATCCCTGACCCCAGATCACATAGAGCCTTTTCAAAGGTCATGGTGCCTATGGTACAAGGTATTAAGAACTTGCCAGGATCTTGTTTCTTTTGAGGTAGAATTTTCTGAACCCAGGTATCTAGTTCACTAATGAGCAAGGGAGGTTCACTTTCCCAAATCTCATTACCAAACAACTTGGCATTCAGCTTCATGATAGCTCCTAAATATTGAGCAACTTGCTCTCTAGTCACATCTTCATCCTCTTCAGAGGAAGAATAGTCTTCAGAGCTCATGAATGGCAGAAGGAGATTTAATGGAATCTCTATGGTCTCTGTATGAGCCTCAGATTCCTTTGGATCCTTAATAGGAAACTCCTTCTTGCTTGAAGGACGTCCCAGGAGGTCTTCCTCACTAGGATTCTCTTCTGTATTGCTTGGGAGAATACTGGGAGGAGTTTCAATGACTTTCTTACTCAGCTGGCCTACTTGTGCCTCCAGGTTTCTGATGGAGGATCTTGTTTCACTCATGAAACTGAAAGTGGCTTTTGACAGATCAGAGACTATATTGGCTAAATTAGAAGTGTTTTGCTCAGAGTTCTCTGTCTGTTGCTGAGAAGATGATGGATATTGCTTGCTATTGCTTAGCCTATTGCGTCCACCATTGTTAAAGCCTTGTTGAAGCTTTTGTTGATCCTTCCATGAGAAATTTGGATGATTTCTCCATGATGAGTTATAGGTGTTTCCATAAGGTTCACCCATGTAATTAACCTCTGCCATGGCAGGGTTCTCAGGATCATAAGCTTCTTCGGAAGCTGCCTCTTTAGTACTGTTGGATGCATGTTGCCATCCATTCAAACTTTGAGAGATCATGTTGACCTGCTGAGTCAACACTTTGTTCTGAGCCAATATGGCATTCAGAGCATCAATTTCAAGAACTCCTTTCTTCTGAGGTATCCCATTATTCACGGAATTCCTCTCAGAGGTGTACATGAATTGGTTGTTTGTAACCATGTCAATGAGTTCTTGAGCCTCTTCAGGCGTTTTCTTTAGGTGAATAGATCCACCTGCAGAATGGTCCAATGACATTTTCGAAAATTCAGATAGACCATAATAGAATATATCTAATATGGTCCATTCTGAAAACATGTCAGATGGACATCTTTTGGTCAGCTGCTTGTATCTTTCCCAAGCTTCATAGAGGGATTCACCATCTTTTTGTTTGAAGGTTTGAACATCCACTCTTAGCTTGCTCAGCTTTTGAGGAGGAAAGAATTTATCCAAGAAGGCAGTGACCAGCTTATCCTAGGAGTCCAGGCTATCCTTAGGTTGTGAATCCAACCATATTCTAGCTCTGTCTCTTACAGCAAAAGGGAAAAGCATGAGTCTGTAGACTTCAGGATCAACTCCATTCGTCTTTACAGTCTCATAGATCTGCAAGAACTCAGTTAAAAACTGATAAGGATCTTCATATGGAAGTCCATAAAACTTGCAGTTTTGTTGCATTAAGGCAACTACCTGAGGTTTCAGCTCAAAGTTGTTGGCTCCAATGGCAGGAATGGAGATGATTCTTCCATCAAACTTGGACGTTGGCTTTGTAAAGTCACCAAGCATTCTCCTTGCATTATTATTATTTTTGGCTGCCATCTCCTTCTCTTGTTCGAAAATTTCTGAAAGGTTGTTTCTGGATTGTTGTAATTTAGCTTCTCTTAATTTTCTCTTCAGAGTCCTTTCAGGTTCTGGATCAATTTCAACAAGAGTGCCTTTATCCTTGTTCCTGCTCATATGAAAGAGAGAAGAAAACAAGAAAAGAAAGAGGAATCCTCTATGTCACAGTATAGAGATTCCTTTATGTTAGTAGAAAAAGAAAAGAGAGAAGAAAGTAGAAGAGGGGATTCGGATATTAGGTGGATAGGGTTGAAGAGAAGTTTTAGTAAATAAATAATTAAATATAATAAGAATAGAGAGGGATAATTTCGAAAACAATTTTGAAAAAGAGGTTAGTAATTTTCGAAAATTAAAGATAAGAAGTAATTAAAATCAAAATTTAAAACAAAAGAATTTTTGAAAAAGAGATGAGATATTTTCGAAAATTAGAGAGGGAAAAGTAGTTAGTTGGTTTTGAAAAAGATGAGAGACAAACAAAAAGTCAAAGAGTTAGTTGAAAAAGATATTAAAATCAAATTTGAAAAGATAAGAAGATAAGAGGTTAGATAAGATATTTTGAAATCAAATTTTGAAAAAGATAAAATTTTTGAAAAAGATAAGATAAAAGATAAAAAGATATATTTGAAAAAGATTTAATTTTTAAAATGACTTAACTAACAAGAAACTACAAGATAAGATTCTAGAACTTAAAGATTGAACCTTTCTTAACAAGAAAGTAACAAACTTCAAATTTTTGAACCAATCACATTAATTGTTAGCTAATTTTCGAAAATATGATATAAAGATAAGAAAAAGATTTTGAAAATATTTTGAAAAAGATTTTTGAAATTTTCGAAAAATAGAGAAAAAAAGAAAAAAAATAAAAAAGATATAATTTTGAAAAAGATTTTGAAAAGATAAGATTTTTAAAATTGGAATTTTGACTTGACTTGTAAGAAACAACTAATTTTAAAAATTTTTTGACCAAGTCAACCCAAAATTTTGAAAATTTGGAGGGAAATAAGGAAAAGATATTTTTTTTATTTTTTTGAATTTTTAATGATGAGAGAGAAAAACAACCAAAATGACTCACAACATGAAAATTATGAATTAAAACTCATGATGCATGCAAGAACACTATGAATGTCAAGATGAACACCAAGAACACTTTGAAGATCATGTTGAACATCAAGAACATATTTTTGAAAAATTTTTGATGCAAAGAAAACATGCAAGATACCAAACTTAGAAATTTGTAATGCATGGACTCTAATAAACAAAAAATGCATATGAGAGAGAAACAACAAACAACACAAAACAAGAAATCATCAAGATCAAACAAGAAGACTTGTCAAGAACAACTTGAAAATCATGAAGAACACCATGAATGCATGAATTTTTTTCGAAAAATGCAAGAAAAATTTTTAAAGCATGCAATTGACACCAAACTTAAAATTTGACTCAAGACTCAAACAAGAACACAAAATATTTTTGATTTTTATGATTTTATTAATTTTTTTCGAAAATATTTTTGAAAAAACGAAAAAGAAAAATTTTGAAAAAGTTTTTGAAAAGAAAATTACCTAATCTGAGCAATAAGATGAACCGTCAGTTGTCCATACTCGAACAATCCCCGGCAACGGCGCCAAAAACGTGGTGGACGAAATTGTGATCCATACTTCTTGTACTTGTATGAAATTTAATAATTGGCTCTATTTGAAGTCACAACTCCGTTCAACTAACCAGCAAGTGCACTGGGGCGTCCAGGTAATACCTTACGTGAGTAAGGGTCGATCCCACAGAGATTGTTGGTATGAAGCAAGCTATGGTCATCTTGTAAATCTCAGTTAAGTGGACTCATAAAGTCAAATGTGATTAGATTGGATAAATAAAAATAAATAAAATAAAAAGGGATAGAAATACTTATGTAAATCAATAGCGGGAATTTCAGATAGGTGTATGGAGATGCTGTGCTCCTCTTGAATCTCTACTTTCTTATTACATTCATCCAATCCTTCTTACTCTTTTCCATGGCAAGCTGTATGTAGGGCATCACCGTTGTCAATGGCTACATCCCATCCTCTCAGTGAAAACGTTCCTATGCTCTGTCACAGCACGGCTAATCATCTGTCGGTTCTCAATCAGGTTGGAATAGAATCCCTTGATTCTTTTGCGTTTGTCATCACACCCAGCCTTCAGGAGTTTAAAGCTCGTCACAGTCATTCAATCCCAGAATCCTACTCGGAATACCATAGACAAGGTTTAGACTTTCCGGATCCTCATGAATGCCGCCATCTATCTAGCTTATACCACGAAGATTCTGTTGGGGAATCTAAGAGATATGCGCCCGGCCTAAAGTAGAACGGAAGTGGTTGTCAGTCACGTACGTTCATAGGTGAGAATGATGATGAGTGTCACGGATCATCACATTCATCAAAGTTAAGTATAACGTATATCTTGGAATAAGAATAAAAGAGAATTGAATAGAAAGTGATAATAATTATATTGAGACTTGAGGTACAGCAGAGCTCCACACCCTTAATCTATGGTGTGCAGAAACTCCACTGTTGAAAACACATAAGTAAAAGGTTCAGGCATGGCCGAATGGCCAGCCCTCTCCATGATCAAGAGACCGAATGATCAAAGACTACAAAGTCCAAAGATTAAACTGTCAAAAGATGTCTAATACAATAGTAACTTATCCTATTTATACTAGACTAGCTACTAGGGTTTACATGAGTAAGTAATTGATGCATAAATCCACTTCCGGGGCCCACTTGGTGTATGTTTGGGCTGAGCTTGATCTATCCACGAGCTGAGGCTTCTCTTGGAGTTGAACTCCAAGTTATAACGTGTTTTGGGCGTTCAACTCCGGATCATGACGTGTTTCTGGTGTTTAACTCCAGACATCAGCATGTACTCAGCGTTCAACGCCAAGTTACGTCATCAATTCCCAAATAAAGTATAGACTATTATATATTGCTGAAAAGCTCTGGATGTCTACTTTTCAACGCCGTTGAGAGCGCGCCATTTGGAGTTCTGTAGCTCCAGAAAATCCATTTCGAGTGGGAGGTCAGATTCCAACAGCATCAGCAGTCCTTTTGTCAGCCTTTTTCAGAGTTTTGCTCAAGTCCCTCAATTTCAGCCAGAAATTACCTGAAATCACAGAAAAACACACAAACTCATAGTAAAGTCCAGAAATGTGAATTTAACATAAAAACTAATGAAAATATCCCTAAAAGTAGCTTGAACTTACTAAAAACTACCTAAAAACAATGCCAAAAAGCGTATAAATTATCCGCTCATCACTGGCGTTTAAACGCTAGTTTTCCTTCTTCACTGGGCATTTTGAACGCCCAACTTTTTCTGTGTAATTCCTCTGCAGTATGTTCTCAATCTTCAATTCTCTGTATTATTGACTTGAAAAGACATAAATTAAAAATTTTTTGGATTTTTAATAATGAGGAATAATCAAAATGCAACTGAAATCAAATAAACAATGCATGCAAGACACCAAACTTATAAGTTTGTATACTATTGACACTAACAAGTTGAGAATGCATATGAGAAACAACAAAACACTCAAGACAAGAGAATTTAAAGATCAGAGCAAGTAAATCATCAAGAACAACTTGAAGATCACTGAAGACACATGATAAATGTAAGAAGAACGGAAACATGCAATTGACACCAAACTTACAATGAGACTAGTGTCTCAATAAGAAACATAAAATATTTTTGGTTTTTTTTTGTAATTTTTTTGGTTTTTTCGAAAATTATGTGGAAAAAGAAAATAAAGAGATTCAAAATTTTTAATAAGAATTCCAGGAATCATGCAATGTTAGTCTAAAGCTTCAGTCTAAAGGAATTAGACATGGCTAGCCAAGCTTCAGCAGGACATTGCATTCAAGAGCTAAATTGATGAAGATCAATCAGCTTTGGTGATGATAAGAACATCACCTTGAAACACTAGAATTCATTCTTAAAAATTCTGAAAAATACCTAATCTAAGCAACAAGATCAACTGTCAGTTGTCCAAACTCAAACAATCCCCGGCAACGGCACCAAAAACTTGGTGCACGAAATTGTGATCATCAATGGCGCCATCAACATGGTACGCACAATTGTAATCTCAACTCTTTATCACAACTTCGCACAACTAACCAGCAAGTGCACTAGGTCGTCTAAGTAATAAACCTTACGCGAGTAAGGGTCGATCCCACGGAGATTGTTGGTATGAAGCAAGCTATGGTCATCTTGTGAATCTCAGTCAGGTAGATTCAAATGGTTATAGATGATTTATGAATAAAACATAAAGATAAAGATAGAGATACTTATGTAATTCATTGGTGAGAATTTCAGACAAGTGAATGGAGATGCTTTGTCCCATCCGTCTCTCTGCTTTCCTACTGTCTTCATCCAATCCTTCTTACTCCTTTCCATGGCAAGCTGTATGTAGGGTTTTACCGTTGTCAGTGGCTACCTCCCATCCTCTCAGTGAAAATGTTCTACGCACCCTGTCACGGTACGGCTAATCATCTGTCGGTTCTCAATCAGGTTAGAATAGAATCTAGTGATTCTTTTGCGTCTGTCACTAACGCCCAGCCTTCAGGAGTTTGAAGCTCGTCACAGTCATTCAATCATTGAATCCTACTCAGAATACCACAGACAAGGTTTAGACCTTTCGAATTCTCTTGAATGCCGCCATCAATTCTAGATTATACCACGAAGATTCTGATCAAGGGATCCAAGAGATAAACATTCAAGCCTTGTTTGCTTGTAGAACAGAAGTGGTTGTCAGGCACTCGTTCATAAGTGAGAATGATGATGAGTGTCACATAATCATCACATTCATCATGTTCTTGGGTGCAAATGAATATCTTAGAACAAGAATAAGCTGAATTAAATAGAAGAACAATAGTAATTGCATTAATACTCGAGGTACAGCAGAGCTCCACACCTTAATCTATGGTGTGTAGAAACTCCGCCGTTGAAAATACATAAGAACAAGGTCTAGGCATGGCCGTGAGGCCAGCCCCCATGACCTAAGATAGCATAAGACTAAAGATAGCTACCAAGATAAGAATACAATAGTAAAAGGTCCTATTTGTAGAGAACTAGTAGCCTAGGGTTTACAAGGATGAGTAAATGACATAAAAATCCACTTCCGGGCCCACTTGGTGTGTGCTTGGGCTGAGCATTGAAGTATTTTCATGTAGAGACTTCTCTTGGAGTTAAATGCCAGATTTTGTGCCAGTTTGGGCGTTTAACTCCCATTCTTGTGCCATTTCCGGCATTTAACGCCAGGCAGTTTTGAGCTGATTTGGAACGCCGGTTTGGGCCATCAAATCTCGAGCAAAGTATGGACTATTATATATTTCTGGAAAGCCCAGAATGTCTACTTTCCAACTCAGGTAAGTGCGCGCCAATTGGGCTTCTGTAGCTCCAGAAAATCTACTTCGAGTGCAGGGAGGTCAGAATCCAACAGCATCTGCGGTCCTTTTCAGCCTCTGAATCAGATTTTTGCTCATGTCCCTCAATTTCAGCCAGAAAATACCTGAAATCTCAGAAAAATACACAAACTCATAGTAAAGTCCAGAAAAGTGAATTTTAACTAAAAACTAATAAAAATATACTAAAAACTAACTAAAACATACTAAAAACATACTAAAAACAATGCCAAAAAGCGTATAAATTATCCGCTCATCAAGTAGTTTTTATACTTAACTAGTAACCAAGGTTTACATAAAATGAGTAAACTAAGATAGATAGTGTAGAAATCCAATTTCGGGACCCACTTGGTGTGTGCTAGGGCTGAGCATTGAAGCTTTCACGTGCATAGGCTATTCTTGGAGTTAAACTCCAAGTTTTAACCTGTTTCTGGCATTTGACTCTAGCTTGTAACCTATTTCTGGCGTTTAACGCTAGAATAGGGCAGAAGGCTAGCGTTGAACGCCAGTTTGCATCGTCTAAACTCGGAAAAAGCATGGACTATTATATATTGCTAGAAAGCCCTGGATGTCTACTTTCAAGCCCAATTAAGAGCGTGTCATTTGGACTCCTGTATCTCCAAAAATTCCATTTCGAGTGCAGGGAGGTCAGAATCCAATAGCATCTGCAGTCCTTTTTCAGCCTCTGAATCATATTTTTGCTTAGGTCCCTCAATCTTAGCCAGAAAATACATGAAATCACGAAAAAACACACAAACTCATAGCAAAGTCCATAAATGTAATTTTTGCATAGAAACTAATAAAAATATACTAAAAAGTAGTTAGATCCTACTAAAAACTATATGAAAATACCCCTAAAAAGCGTATAAAATATCTGCTCATCACAACACCAAACTTAAACTGTTGCTTGTACCTAAGCAACTAGATAAACAAAATAGGGTAGCACAAAGATCAAGAGGCAATCTCAGAGTTTTACATGAAGCTCAATTCTAATTAGATGAGCGGGATTAGTAGCTTTTTGCTTCTGAACAGTTTTGGCATCTCACTTCATCCTTTGAAGTTTAGAATGACTGGCATCCATGAGAACTCAAAATTCAGATAGTATTATTGATTCTCCTAGTATAGTATGTTGATTCTTGAAAACAGCTACTTTATGAGTCTTGGCCATGGCCCTAAGCACTTTGCCTTCCAATATTACCACCGGATACATAAATGCCACAGACACATAACTGGGTGAACCTTTTCAGATTGTGACTCAGCTTTGCTAAAGTCCCCAATTATAGGTGTCCAGTGTTCTTAAGCACACTCTTTGAATTACGACTTTAACCACTCAGTCTCAAGCTTTTCACTTGGACCTGCATGCCACAAGCACATGGTTAGGGACAGCTTGATTCAGCCGCTTAGGCCAAGATTTTATTCCTTTGGCCCTTCTATCCCTTAATGCTCAAAGTCTTGAATCCTTTTTACCCTTGCCTTTTGGTTTAAAGGGTTATTGGCTTTTTCTGCTTGCTTTTCTTTTTCTTTTGCGCCAAATTTTTTTCAATGCTTTTTCTTGCTTCAAGAATCAATTTTATGATTTTTTTAGATTATCAATAACATTTCTCTTTTTCATCATTCTTTCAAGAGCCAACAGTTTTAACATTCATAAACAACAGGATAAAAAATATGCACTGTTTAAGCATTCTTTCAGAAAACAAAAAGTGTTGCCACCACATATAAATAATTTGAATTTTTCTTATTAAAAACTCGAAAAAGTTGCCTCCTTATTCTAAAAATATCTGCTATTTCATTTATGTTTAATGATGATGAGAAAAATAAATGATAGCTTACTTGGAGATGATAAAAATAAAAATAAAAATACTAACTACTACTACTCATATGACTCCTAAAATAGATTTCTAATAGCAGAAGTTATCACAGAGTTAAGATTAGGACTCAACAACTTTTATTTTGGAAGATGGATGCCCCTTCAATCTATGGGGTGTTTGGTCCCTCAAGGGAGAGCCTCTGGCGCTTCAGTTCCTGTAGCTCACGTCCTTGCTTTTCTTGTTCTTTAAGTAGCTTCCAGATCATACTATTTTGATTTTGCTGTTCTTCCTTAAGTTGATCCATAGTTTCTTGCAGCTTGGTGACAGATGCTTCTAGGCGGGTCCAGTAGTCAATCTGAGGTATTTCTGGGAGGAACTCCTGCGCCCTCCTTTTGATGGAGTTTTCTTGTACTTGTTGTCCCTCCATTGACTTCTTGGTGATTGGATGTTCGACTGGGATGAACTCATCTACTCCCATTTTCACCCCAGCCCCTTTACATAGCAGAGAAATCAAGTTCGGGTAAGCCAATTTGGCTTCCTTGGAGTTCTTATTTGTAATTGTGTAGAGCTCACAAGAAATCAGATGATGAATCTCCACTTCGTTCCTTGCATAATACAATGGATCATCACTGCTCTCTTGATAGTGACTTCGGAGTGGTTGCTGATAGGCAGTTGATGAGAGGATAATTTATACGCTTTTTGACATTGTTTTTAGATAGTTTTTAGTATGATCTAGCTACTTTTAGGGATGTTTTCATTAGTTTTTATGTTAAATTCACATTTCTGGACTTTACTATGAGTTTGTGTGTTTTTCTGTGATTTCAGGTATTTTCTGGCTGAAATTGAGGGACCTGAGCAAAACTCTGAAAAAAGGCTGACAAAGGACTGCTGATGCTGTTGGAGTCTGACCTCCCTGCACTCGAAATGGATTTTCTGGAGCTACAGAACTCCAAATGGCGCGTTCTTAATGACGTTGGAAAGTAGACATCCAGAGCTTTCCAGCAATATATAATAGTCTACACTTTGTTCGAGATTAGATGACGTAAACTGGCGCTCAACGCCAGTTCCATGCTGCATTCTGGAGTGAAACGCCAGAAACACGTCACGAACTAGAATTGAACGCCCAAAACACGTTACAACTTGGCGTTCAACTCCAAGATAAGCCTCAGCTCATGTAACATTCAAGCTCAGCCCAAACATACGCCAAGAGGGCCCCGAAAGTGGATTTATGCATCAATTACTTACTTCTGTAAACCTTAGCAACTAGTTTATTATAAATAGGACTTTTTACTAGTGTATTAGACATCTCTGGACGCCTAGTCCTTAGACCTTCATGGAGGCTGGCCATTCGGCCATGCCTGGACCTATCACTTATGTATTTTCAACGGTGGAGTTTCTACACACCATAGATTAAGGGTGTGGAGCTCTGCTGTACCTCAAGTTTTAATGCAATTACTATTATTTTCTATCCAATTCGATTTATTCCTGTTCTAAGATATTCGTTGCACTTCAACTTGATGAATGTGATGATCCGTGACACTCATCATCATTCTCACCTATGAACGCGTGCGATTGACAACGACTTCCATTCTACCTTAGGCCGGGTGCATATCTCTTGGATTCCTTAATCAGAATCTTCGTGGTATAAGCTAGAATTGATGGCGGCATTCATGGGAATCCGGAAAGTCAAACCTTGTCTGTGGTATTTCGAGTAGGATTCCAGGATTGAATGACTGTGATGAGCTTTAAACTCCTGAAGGCTGGGCGTTAGTGACAGACGCAAAAGAATCACTGGATTATACTCCAACCTAATTGAGAATCGACAGATGATTAGCCGTGCTGTGACAGAGCATTTGGACCTTTTTCACTGAGAGGATGGGATGTAGCCATTGACAATGGTGATGCCCTACATATAGCTTGCCATGGAAAGGAGTAAGAAGGATTGGATGAATATAATAAGAAAGTAGAGATTCAGAAGGAACACAGCATCTCCATGCACTTATCTGAAATTTCCATCATTGGATTACATGAGTAACTTTATCTTTATTTCCTGTTTATTTTATTTATCTTTTAATTATCTAATCTCCCATAACCACATGGATAAGCCTGACTAAGATTTACAAGATGACCATAGTTTGCTTCAAACTAACAATCTCCGTGGGATCGACCCTTACTCACGTAAGGTATTACTTGGACGACCCAGTGCACTTGCTGGTTAGTTGTGCGGAATTGTGACAAAGTGTGATTCATGTTTGAGAGCACCAAGTCTTTGGAGCCATTGTTGATGATCACAATTTTGTCCACCAAGTTTTTGGCACCGTTGCCAGGGATTGTTCGAGTATGGACAACTGAGGGTTCATCTTGTTGCTTAGATTAGGTAATTTTATTTTAATTTTAAGCTTTTTGTTTTTATTATTAAAATTTTTGAAAAAAAATAATAAATATTTTATCCTGTTCTTCAAAATTTTTAAGAATGAATTCTAGAGTTTCATGATGATATGTTGAAATCCGGCTGGCTGTAAAACCATGTCTAATCTTTTGGACCGAGGCTTCAACCCATCATCACAAGAGCAAGCTAGCTGTTACTAATCCATCTGCTGCTGTATGCTTGATTTGTCACTTAAAGCTTGGCTGGCCATTGGCCATGTCTAGTGTTTTAGACTGAAGCTTTTATGAAAAGATTGGCTGGCTATGAAGTCATGTCTAATTCTTGGACTGAAGCTTTAGACTGACATTTGATGAACACTGGAATTCTCATTAAAAATTTAGAATTTCTTATTTTATTTTTCCTATATGTTTTCGAAAAAATATAAAAATAAAATACAAAAAAAATTATAAAATCATAAAAATCAAAAAATATTTTGTGTTTTTTGTTAGAGTCTTGTGTCAAGTTTTAAGTTTGGTATCAATTGCATCTTCATTTGCACTTTTCAAAAATTGCATTCATGCATTGCATTCATCATGATCTTCAAGTTGTTTTTGATGAACTTTCTTGTTTGATCTTCATATTTTCTTGTTTTGTGTTGTATGGTGTTTTTCATGTGCATTTTTGCATTCATAGTGTCTAAACATAAAGATTTCTAAGTTTGGTGTCTTGCATATTTTCTTTACATTGAAAATTTTTCAAAAATATGTTCTTGATGTTCATCATGATCTTCAAAGTGTTCTTGGTGTTCATCTTGACATTCATAGTGTTCTTGCATGCATCATGTGTTTTGATCCAAAATTTTCATGCATTGAGTATTTTTAGTATTTTTCTCTCTCATCATAAAAAAATTCAAAAATAATAAATAAATAAATAAATAAATATCTTATCTTTTTAAATCTTATCTTTTTAAAATCTTTTTCAAAAATCATATCTTTTCCATCTTTTTATCATATTCAAAAATTTCAAAAATCTTTTTCAAAATATTTTCAAAATCTTTTTCTTATCTTTACATCATATTTTCGAAAATAACATCAACAATTAATGTTTTGATTCAAAAATTTCAAGTTTGTTACTTTCTTGTTAAGAAAGATTCAAACTTTAAGTTCTAGAATCATATCTTGTGATTTCTTGTGAGTCAAGTCATTAATTGTGATTTTAAAATTCAAATCTTTTTCAAAACTAATTTCAATCATATCTTTTTAAAACCATATCTTTTAAAAGCATATCTTTTCAAAAAAATATCTTTTCAATCTTATCTTTTTCAAAAATCATATCTTTTTATCATATCTTTTTCAAAATTTTATCTTTTTCAAAAATTTGATTTTGAAATATCTTAACTAACTTCTTATCTTCTTATCTTTTCAAATTTGACTTTAATATCTTTTTCAACTAACTAATTAACTTTTTGTTTGTTTCTTATCTTTTTCAAAACCACCTAACTACTTTTCCCTCTCTAATTTTTGAAAATACCTCCCTCTTTTTCAAAAATTCTTTTTAATTAATTAATTGTTTCAAATTTTAATTTTAATTTTATTTCATTTTAATTTTTGAAATTACTAACCCATTTTCAAAATTATTTTCAAATTTCTCTCCCCCTCATCTCTTTCTATTTATTTTATTTATTTACTAACACTTATCTTCATCCTAAAATTCGAACCCCGCTCTCTCTGAGTTCGAATTTTCCTCTTCTCCTTCCTATTCTTCTTCTTTTCTACTCACATAAAGGAACCTCTATATCTGGACAAAGAGGATCCCTATTATTATTTTCTGTTCCCTTCTTTTTCATATGAGTAGGAGCAAGGACAAGAACATTCTTATTGAAGCAGATGCTGAACCTGAAAGGACTCTGAAGAGGAAGTCAAGAGAAACTAAAAATCAACAATTCAGAGAAACCTCAAAAAAAAAAAGAAAAAAAAGAGAAAAGGGAAGATAAAAAGCTTCCACCTCCAAGTCATGGGAGATGGAGAGATTCATCTCAAGGGTCCATAGCTTAGTAGAAGAGCATTTGACTGCACATCAAGAGAACATGAGGAATTCCCTCATCAAGAAATCCCTGAGATACCTCAGGGGATACATTTTCCTCCACATAATTATTAGGAGCACCAAAATTACTAGGGAGGAGCAACAAAGACAAAGAAGAGACATAGAAGAGCTCAAGGACATCAATGGTCCTTCAAGAAGGTGCCACCCTCACTAAGGTGGATTCATTCCTTGTTCTTAATTTTTTTTTCTAGTTTTCATTTTTTTTATGTTATATGTTTATCTATGTTTGTGTCTTTATTACATGATCATTAGTATTTAGTAACTATGTCTTAAAGCTATGAATAATTCCATTAATCCTTCACCTCTCTTAAATGAAAAATATTTTTAATTCAAAACAACAAGAAATACATGAGTTTCAAATTTATCCTTGAATTTAGTTTAATTATATTGATGTGGTGACAATGATTTTTGTTCTCTGAATGAATTCTTGAACAGTGCATATTTTTGATCTTGTTGTTTATGAATGTTAAAATTGTTGGCTCTTGAAAGAATGATGAATAAGAGAAATGTTATTGGTGATCTGAAAAATCATAAAATTGATTCTTGAAGCAAGAAAAAGCAGTGAAAAAGCAAAAGCTCGAAAAAAATGGCAAAAAATTTTTTAAAAAAAAAAAGCAGAAAAAGCCAATAGCCCTTAAAACCAAAAGGCAAGGGTAAAAAGGATCCAAGGCTTTGAGCATCAATGGATAGGAGGGCCCAAGAAAATAAAATCCAGGCCTAAGCGGCTAAATCAAGCTGTCGCTAACCATGTGCTTGTGTCATGAAGGTCCAAGTGAAAAGCTTGAGACTGAGTGGTTAAAGTCGTGATCCAAAGCAAAAAGAGTGTGCTTAAGAGCTCTGGACACCTCTAACTGGGGACTCTAGCAAAGCTGAGTCACAATCTGAAAAGGTTCATGGTGCACGAATTTGTGATCCGCACAACTAACCAGCAAGTGCACTGGGTCGTCCAAGTAATACCTTACGTGAGTAAGGGTCGATCCCACGGAGATTGTTGGTTTGAAGCAATCAATGTTTATTTTATTAATCCTAGTCAGGATGTCAATAAGATTAATTGGTTTTAATGATAAGAAGTCAAAGTATTTGGAATAAGGAATTGTTACTTTATTAATGGAGAATATGTTGGAGTTTTGGAGATGCTTTGTCCTCTGAATCTCAACTTTTCCTTGAAATCCTCTTCCCACACACAAGGTCCCTTCCATGGCAAGCTCTATGTAGGGTGTCACCGTTGTCAATGGCTACTTCCCATCCTCTCAGTGAAAACGTTCCTATGCTCTGTCACAGCACGGCTAATCATCTGTCGGTTCTCAATCAGGTTGGAATAGAATCCATTGATTCTTTTGCGTCTGTCACTAACGCCCAGCCTTCAGGAGTTTGAAGCTCATCACAGTCATTCAATCCCAAAATCCTACTCGGAATACCACAGACAAGGTTTAGACTTTCCGGATTCTCATGAATGCCGCCATCAATCCGGCTTATACCACGAAGATTCTGATTAAGGAATCTAAGAGATACTCATTCAATCTGATGTAGAACGGAGGTGGTTGTCAGGCACACGTTCATGGATTGAGGAAGGTGATGAGTGTCACGGATCATCACCTTCTCCACAATTAAGCGCGAATGAACATCTTAGATAAGAACAAGCGTGTTTGAATGGAAAATAAAGGAATTGTATTAATTCATCGAGAGGCTGCAGAGCTCCTCACCCCCAACAATGGAGTTTAGAGACCCATGCCGTCAAAAAGTATGTAATTTAGATCTGAAAATGTCATGAGGTACAAGATAAGTCTCTAAAAGTTGTTTAAATAGTAAACTAGTAACCTAGGTTTACAGAATATGAGTAAACTAAGATAATTAGTGCAGAAATCCACTTCTGGGGCCCACTTGGTGTGTGCTGGGGCTGAGACTAAAGCTATCCACGAGTTGAGGCCTTTCTTGGAGTTGAACTCCAAGTTGTAACGTGTTTTGGGCGTTCAACTCCGGATCATGACGTTTTTCTGGCGTTTAACTCCAGACAGCAGCATGTACTTGGCGTTCAACGCCAAGTTATGTCATCTATCTTCGCACAAAGTATGGACTATTATATATTGCTGGAAAGCCCTCGATGTCTACTTTCCAACGCCGTTGAGAGCGCGCCAATTGGACTCGTGTAGCTCCAGAAAATCCATTTCGAGTGCAGGGAGGTCAGGATCCAACAGCATCAGCAGTCCTTTTTCAGCCTAACTCAGATTTTTGCTCAGCTCCCTCAATTTCAGCCAGAAATTACCTGAAATCACAGAAAAACACACAAACTCATAGTAAAGTCCAGAAATATGATTTTTGCCTAAAAACTAATGAAAACATCCCTAAAAGTAGCTCAAACTTACTAAAAACTATCTAAAAACAATGCCAAAAAGCGTATAAATTATCCGCTCATCAGTTCACCCAGTTATGTGTCTGTGGCATTTATGTATCCGATGGTAATACTGGAAAACAAAGTGCTTAGGGCCACGGCCAAGACTCATAAAAGTAGCTGTGTTCAAGAATCAACATACTTAATTAGGAAAATCAATAACACTATCTGAACTCTGAGTTCCTAGAGATGCCAATCATTCTAAATTTCAAGGGATGAAGTGAGATGCCAAAACTGTTCAGAAGCAAAAAGCTACAAGTCCCGCTCATCTAATTAGAATTAATATTCATTGATATTCTGGAATTTATAGTATATTCTCTTCTTTTTATCCTAATTGATTTTCAGTTGCTTGGGGACAAGCAACAATTTAAGTTTGGTGTTGTGATGAGCGGATAATTTATACGCTTTTTGGCATTGTTTTTAGATAGTTTTTAGTATGATCTAGCTACTTTTAGGGATGTTTTCATTAGTTTTTATGTTAAATTCACATTTCTAGACTTTACTATGAGTTTGTGTGTTTTTCTGTGATTTTAGGTATTTTCTGGCTGAAATTAAGGGACCTGAGCAAAACTCTGATAAAAGGCTGACAAAGGACTGTTGATGTTGTTGGAATCTGACCTCCCTACACTCGAAATGGATTTTCTGGAGCTACAAAACTCCAAATGGCGCGCTCTCAACGGCGTTGGAATGTAGACATCCAGAGCTTTCCAGCAATATATAATAGTCCATACTTTGTTTGAGATTAAAGGATGTAAACTGGCGCTCAATGCCAGTTCCATGCTGCATTCTAGAGTCAAACGCCAGAAACACGTCACGAACTAGAGTTGAACGCCCAAAACACGTTACAACTTGGCGTTCAACTCCAAGATAAGCCTCAGCTCGTGTAACATTCAAGCTCAGCCCAAACATACACCAAGTGGACCCCGGAAGTGGATTTATGCATCAATTACTTACTTTTGTAAACCCTAGCAGCTAGTTTATTATAAATAGGACTTTTTACTAGTGTATTAGACATCTCTGGACGCCTAGTCCTTAGACCTTCATGGAGGCTTGCCATTTGGCCATGCCTTGACCTATCACTTATGTATTTTCAATAGTGGAGTTTCTACACACCATAGATTAAGCGTGTGGAGCTCTGCTGTACCTCAAGTTTTAATGCAGTTACTATTATTTTCTATCCAATTCGATTTATTCCTGTTCTAAGATATTCGTTGCACTTCAACTTGATGAATGTGATGATCCGTGACACTCATCATATAAGCTAGATATCACGTGATTGACAACCACTTCAACTTCTAAGATATCGCGTGATTGACAACCACTTCCGTTCTACCTTAGGCCGGACGCATATCTCTTGGATTCCTTAATCAGAATCTTCGTGGTATAAGCTAGAATTGATGGCAGCATTCATGGGAATCCGGAAAGTCTAACCTTGTATGTGGTATTCCGAGTAGGATTCCGGGATTAAATGACTGTGACGTACTTCAAACTCCTGAAGGCTGGGTGTTAGTGATAGACGCAAAAGAATCACTGGATTCTACTCCAACCTGATTGAGAACCGACAGATGATTAGCCGTGCTGTGATAGAGCATTTGAACCTTTTTCACTGAGAGGATGGGATGTAGCCATTGAAAACGGTGATGCCCTACATACAGCTTGCCATGAAAAGGAGTAAGAAGGATTGGGTGAATGTAATAAGAAAGTAGAGATTCAGAAGGAACACAGCATCTCCATGCACCTATCTGAAATTCCCATCATTGGATTACATGAGTAACTTTATCTTTATTTCCTGTTTATTTTATTTATCTTTTAATTATCTAATCTCCCATAACCACATGGATAAGCCTGACTGAGATTTACAAGATGACCATAGCTTGCTTCATACCAACAATCTCCGTGGGATTGACCCTTACTCACGTAAGGTATTACTTGGATGACCCAGTGCACTTGCTGGTTAGTTGTGCGGAATTGTGACAAAGTGTGATTCATGTTTGAGAGCACCAAGTCTTTGAAGCCATTGTTGATGATCACAATTTCGTCCACCAGCAGTATGGAACGCCCAATGAAATCCAGCCAGCCCCTAACAATTGGTTTGAGATCCCCTCTCTTGAGTTGGTTTGGAACACCTTTTGTGCTGGTTGTCCACTTGGTTCCAAGGATGCATATGTCCTCTAGAATTTGATCTAAGCGCTTATCTGATCTCCCTATTCTCCTATTAAAGGATTCTAGATCATCTTATAGTTGAGGCAGCTTGAAGACCTCTCTTATTCTGTCAAGGTGGAAGTAGATAATCTTCTCTCTGATCATGGTTTGAAAGGTATAGAAAGCGGTTCTAGTCATTCTCTGCCTCTCTTTTTGCTACAGATTTTAGTAGAATTTCTAAACCATGTTTCTACCCACTTTCGTCTCAGGATTAGCTAGAATTTTGCAGCCTCTGTTTCGAATCTGCTCTTGGATCTCCGGATATTCGTCTTCTTTTAGATCGAATTTAACTTCCGGGATCACTGACCTTAGACCCATTATTTTGTGGTAATGGTCCGAATGTTCCTTGGTTAAGAACCTCTTTTGATTCCAAAGTGATTTTGGATTATTCTCTTTCTTGCCTCTTAAAGTGGCTTATTTTCCCTTAGAAGCCATGATCTTAGTGAGTCTTAGCTCAGTGATCACATAAAACACACCAAAGTTAGAGGTTTGCTTGTCCTTAAGCAAAAGAAAGGAAAGGAGAGGAGAAGGAGGAGAGCCAAATTTGAATTGTGGAGGAGAGGGGGTGGCCGAATGTAAATTTAAAAGGAAGGGGTGGGTTCGAAAATTTTTGAAAAAGATATGATAAAAGATATGATTTGTAAAGGATAAGTATGTAATGCAAAAAATGTAATTTTAGAATTAAAAAGATATAAGAGAATTTTGAAAAAGATAAAACTAAATTGGAAAAGATAGTATGATGAGTTAAAAAAGAAGATTTGAAAAGATATTAAAAAGATAGATGGGTTTTGCAAAAGATTTGAAAAGAAAAAAAAGATATATGAGTTTTGAAAAAAGATTTTAAAAGAAGAAAAGATTTTTAGGATTAAGAGTTATTTTTGAAATTGAAATTGAAAGATGAGGTTTTGTAATATGTTTATGCAAGAAATTATGGATGAAAACATAAAAAAAAATAAAATAAAAAAATTTGAGTTGGAAAACAAAACTACCTCCCCTCCACGTTCCTGGCATTAAACGCCCAACTGTTGCTTGTTTTGGGCGTTTAACGCCCAGTTGTTGCTTGTTTTGGGCGTTTAATGCCTAGCCAGGTACCCTGGCTGGCGTTAAATGCCAGAAAGCCTTTGTCACTGGGCATTTTTCAAAACCACCAGCATGCTATAAGTCTGGCGTTAAACGCCCAGAATGCTACCCATTCTGGCGTCTAACGCCCAGAAAGGTATCTTTATTGGTGTTAAATGCCCAAAATGATGCCCATTCTGGTGTTTAACGCCTAAAAGTGACTCTTACTGGCGTTTTCATGCCAATGAGCTTCTTTTCTCTGCTTTCTGCTCTGAACCCTTCTGTAACTCTGTGAACTCCTGTAATTATTATTTAAATGACAAATAAACTACAGTAATGGCTAGGTTGCCTCCCAATAAGCGCTTCTTTATTGTCTTTAGCTGGACCTTACTGAGCCTTAATCTAGTCTCAGTCCTAAGCATTCTTGCTCAAAATTGCTTTCAAGATAATGTTTGACTCTCTGTCCATTAACAATGAACTTTTTGTTAGAATCAATATCCTGAAGCTCTACATATCTATATGGTGACACACCTGTAATCACATATGGTTCTCTCCACTGGGATTTTAGTTTCCCAGGGAATAGCCTGAGCCTAGAGTTAAAAAGCAGAACCTTTTGTCCTGGCTCAAAGACTCTGGATGACAGGTTCTTATCATGCCATCTTTTTGCTTTCTCCTTGTAAATTTTGTCATTTTCAAAAGCATTGAGTCTGAATTCCTCTAGCTCATTCAGCTGGAGCAATCTTTTCTCTCCAGCTAATTTGGCATCAAGGTTTAGGAATCTGGTTGCCCACTAGGCTTTATGCTCCAGTTCCATGGGCAGGTGACAAGCCTCCCCATATACAAGCTGGTATGGAGAGGTTCCTATAGGAGTCTTGAATGCTGTTCTGTATGCCCATAGAGCATCATCCAAGCTCTTTGCCCAATCCTTTCTACGGGCAATTACAGTCCGTTCCAAGATTCTTTTTAGTTTTCTATTAGAGATTTCAGCTCGCCCATTGGTCTGTGGATGATATGGAGTTGCCACCTTGTGGCTAATTCCATATCGGACCACGGCAGTGTAAAGCTGTTTATTACAGAAACGAGTGCCTCCATCACTGATTAGTGCTCCAGGGACACCAAATCTACTAAAGATATATTTCTGGAGGAACTTCAGTATTGTCTTAGTATCGTTAATGGGTGTTGCAATTGCCCCATGAAGTCAATACCCCATACATCAAACAACTCAATCTCTAAGATCCCTTATTGAGGCATGGCGTAACCATGAGGCAGATTACCAGCTCTCTGGCAACTATCACAATTACGTACAAACTCTCGGGAGTCTCTATAGAGTGTAGGCCAGTAGAAGCCACATTTGAGGACTTTGGTGGCTGTTCACTCACCTCCGAAAAGTCCTCCATATTGTGATCTATGGCAATGCCATAGGATCTTCTGTGCCTCTTCTCTAGGCACGCACCTACGGATTATTCCATCTGCGCATCTCTTAAAGGGATATGGTTCATCCCACAAGTAGTACTTCACGTCAGAAAGTAATTTTTTCTTTTGCTGCCTGCTGTACTCCTTGGGAATGAATTTCGCAGCTTTATAGTTTGTAATGTCTGCAAACCATGGCACTTCCTGAATGGCAAAGAGTTGCTCATCCGGAAAGGTTTCAGAGATCTCAATGAGGGGGAGAGACATCCCTTCTACTGGTTCTATCCGAGACAGGTGATCTGCTACTTGATTCTCTGTCCCTTTTTTGTCTCTTATTTCTATATCAAACTCTTGCAGAAGAAACACCCATCTTATGAGCCTGGGAGTTGAATATTGCTTTGTGAATAGATATTTAAGAGTAGCATGGTCAGTGTACACAATCACTTTTGATCCTACATGATAGGATATAAACTTGTCAATGGCATAAACCACTGCAAGCAGCTCTTTTTTCTGTGGTTGTGTAATTCTTCTATGTGTCATTTAGAACACGGCTAGCATAGTAAATGACGTGCAGAAGCTTATTACGCCTCTGTCCTAATACTGCACCAATAGCATGGTCACTGGCATCACACATTAATTCAAATGGTAATGTCCAGTCTGGTGCAGATATGACAGGTGCTGTGACCAACTTAGCCTTGAGAGTCTCAAAGGCTTTCAGACACTCTGTGTCAAAGATAAATGGCATGTCAGCAGCTAGCAGGTTGCTTAGGGGTTTTGCAATTTTTGAAAAATCCTTTATAAACCTCCTATAGAATCCAACATGTCCCAGAAAGCTTCTGATTGCTTTAACATTGGTAGGTGGTGGTAATTTTTCAATTACCTCTACCTTGGCTTGATCCACCTCTATCCCCTTGTTTGAAATTTTGTGTCCAAGGACAATTCCTTCAGTCACCATAAAGTGACATTTCTCCTAGTTTAAAACCAGGTTGGTCTCTTGGCACCTTTTTAGAACAAGTGCTAGATGGTCAAGACAGGAGCTGAATGAATCTCCAAATACTGAGAAGTCGTCCATGAAGACTTCCAAAAACATTTCCACCATATCAGAGAAAATAGAGAGCATGCATCTCTGAAAGGTTGCCGCTGCATTACACAAACCAAATGGCATCCTTCTGTAGGCAAATACTCCAGATGGACATGTGAATGCTATTTTCTCTTGATCCTGGGGATCTACTGTAATTTGGTTGTAGCCTGAGTAGTCATCCAGAAAGCAGTAATAGTCATGACCTGCTAGCCTTTCTAGCATTTGGTCTATGAACGACAAAGGAAAATGATCCTTTCTGGTGGCTGTATTGAGTATTCTATAGTCAATACATATACGCCACACTATAACTGTTCTTGTAGGAACCAGTTCATTTTTTTCATTATGAACCACTGTCATGCCTCCCTTTTTGGGTACAACTTGGACAGGGCTCACCCAGTGGCTATCAGAAATGGGATATATAATCCCAGCCTCTAGTAATTTAGTGATCTCTTTCTGCACCACCTTTTTCATGGCTGGATTCAGCCGCCTTTGTAGTTAAACCACTGGTTTGTCATTATCCTCCAATAAGATCTTGTGCATGCATCTGGCTGGGCTAATGCCCTTAAAATCACTAATGGACCACCCAAGACCTGTCTTGTGTGTCCTTAGCACCTGAATTAGTGCTTTCTCTTCCTGTGGCTCTAAGGCAAAGCTTATGATTACAGGAAAAGTTTCACCTTCTCCTAAAAATGCATATTTTAGGGATGGTGGTAGTCGTTTGAGCTCGGGTTTAGGAGGTTTCTCCTCTTCCTGAGGAATTTTCAGAGGTTCTGTTATTTCCTCTGGTTCTTCCAGATCAAGCTGAACATCTTTAAAGATATCCTCTAGCTTTGATTTAAGACTCTCAACCATGCTGATCTCCTGTACCAAGGAGTCAATAATATCAACACGTATACAGTCTTTTGATGTGTCTAGGTGCTTCATTACTTCCATAGCATTCAGCCTAAACTCATCCTTGTTGACTCTCAGGGTTACTTTCCCTTTTTGGATGTCAATGAGGGTTCGTCCAGTTGCTAGGAAAGGTCTTCCTAGAATGAGATTGCACTCTTGTGCTCTTCCATTTCCAGCACTACAAAGTCAGTGGGTGATAAACCCCATTTTTAGGGTTTATCTTGTATAAATTTTGAGGGTTTTATCAATGATCCTACGCACTTATTCATATGAAAATGCATGATTTTGTGTTCCTTTCCCAATTTTGCCTCATGGATGAAACATGCTTCCTTTGCACTAAATTACATATATTTTTATTCCTCTTTTAGTATCATTCGATGCCGTGATCCGTATGTTAAGTGGTTTCAGAGTTTATAGGGCAAGGATGACTTGGAAGGGAGAATGGGAGCACGCACAAAGGAAAGGAGCATGGAAAAATTAAGCTTTGGGAATTTCAGCAGCGCGTGCGCGCGCACATGGCGCGTCCGCGCAGATTCGAGCTGCCAGGAGCCAACGCCAGGAGCCAAGCTACGAGTTGGCACGTTTAGCGGCTGGACTATGATCCTCATGGACACGCCCGCGCACGTTACGCCTGCACGCGGATTGCGATTACCCCAGGGGCGCGTGCGTGTACCGTGCGCGTACGCGCCGATGGTCACACAAGATTTTTTTAAGAAAGCACATGACCAGAGCGTGGAGGAAGTTAGAGACCCTATTTTGGGGTAGAGCTTTGGTGGGAAAAGCTTAAGAAGACCAAGGGTTGAAGGGTTAGGGGGATTTTCACTCATTTTTACTTTTTCTTAGATATTTTCCTGGAGTTGGTTACATTTTAGGTAGAGAGAGAACCTCCAACCTCTCTCTAGGATTTCATTCTCCATTTTAATTCTCCTTTGATTCTCTTGGTGAGATCCATTGTAATTCACTTTTGCTTTGATGCAATTAGTAGATCTACTCTTCTCCTATTCTCAATTTGTGTTCTTTTGATCCTCTCACTTTGGATCTAGCTTTGACTTTGTTACTTGGATTTGGACTAGTGAATTGAGATATTTTCATATCCATTTACTTGCAATTGTTCAATTGTTGATGATTGTGTGATTTAGATCTCTTGATTTCAACTCTTCATCTCAATTTCATAATGTCTCTTATGAATGCTCACCAAATGTTTGATAAAATGATAACACTAGCCATGGAGTAAAATTCTTTTACTTGGCTTAAGGATTGAACTATTGGAGATACTTAAATAGTGGATGTCAATTGTTGATTGAGAATTAAGAATTTCTAATTGACTTGGAGTGCACTAAAGCTAGCATCACCTAGGGTGAAGCTAGGACTTGTGTCCAAGCTAGTTACTTTCACTTGAATCTCCTCTATAATTAGGGGTCAACTAAGTGAAGCCAGACTCAATTGTTATCATAATTGAAGGAAGCTATGGTGATGGAACTTCCAATGCTCATCCTTGGCCAAGTTCTTTAATATTGTTTGTTTATTGTTTAAACTTTGTTAGCTTGCACTCTCATACCAACTCTCAAAAATCACAAAAGACTTTGACTTCCTAAGCAATAATGAGCACTCTAATGCAAGTCCAAGGGAGGACGACTCGGGATTAATACTCTCGATTGTAGATTGTAGAATTGTTTGATGCGAGATTTGAGTGTCGATTATACTATACTCACGATTGTATTCACTACTAAATTCTATATCGACATACAAAATTTTGTTTATCAAAATGGCGCCATTGCTGGGGACTTACTTATGTGTGCCATGTTATTGTTTAGTGTGAATATGTGTATATGTACATACTTGCATTTTCTCTTGATTATTTCTTTGATTGTTTACCATAGGACTAATCTTGTCTAATTCCACTTGTTACCATGAGCTTTACATTCCCTTCATTGTATGACGGGTTCACAACCAAATCCAAGCTTAGCCCTATTTGATCCAGAAATTAAACGAACTTTGCTTCACATTAGGCAAGCTCAGAGGTGGTTAACCTTTGGGGAAGGTGAAAAAGTTCCTACCAATTCACCAACCTTACCTGAAGTGGATTCCGAACCGTCATTCGAAGAAGGCACTAGCTATTCTTTCGTTAGTACTACTAATAGTTCTTCTTTTGATCTAGGTGCCCACACCATGGCCGCTCCAAGGAGAGTTACTCTCAAGGAAGCGGGTGCAACGAATTATGTTCTTCAACCTGTTCATGTGCTTCATCCAAACTTAGACGCGAGATTTGAACTCAAGACCGCTTTGATTCACCTCCTACCTAAGTTCCATGGACTTCCCGCACAAGATCCTATTTGACACCTCAAGGATTTTCATAGTGTATGCTCAACAACTAGACGGGAAGGATCCGATGAAGTTGCCGTATGGTTGTTCACTTTCCCATTTTCTCTTGAAGATAAAGCTAAAGAGTGGTTCTACACTTTACCTAGCGAAGTTGTTTCCAATTTGGACTTGCTTAGAAGAGGGTTCTTAGAAACATTCTTACCTGCGGAAAGGATGGACAAGCTAAGGAAGGAGATCTCATGTATTGTGCAAGGTGAAACGGAAACTCTATACGAATTTTGGGAACGGTTTCGCAAACTCCTTGGCGCATGCCCCAACCACATGCTTGACACTCAAGTATTACTCGGCTACATATGCCAAGAGATGAGGGAATAAGATAAGACTCTTTTGGATGCATCTAGCAATGGCTCCTTATCCAAATATAGGACGGTGGAGGAGGCATGGCAACTCATTGGCGACATGGCCGAATCCAACCAACATGCTAGAAAAAGAGTCAACCACCCAAAGGCCGTGAATTAAGTATCTGATGACAAGTCATCTTAGCCTAGTTTCACTAGCCTTTTTCTTTGTTTTCACTAGGTTTTATGCACTTTCTTGCATTCTAAGTAAGTAATTTGGAATGAAAATGCATGACTTCTTTAAATCAAACAACCACCATTTAATTGATGCTAAATCATGAGGTTTGGGCTAAAATTAATTGATTTTTAATGATTTATAAACCTTGTGAATTTGGTGATACTTTGATTGGTTGTTTTGATTACTTGTAGGTGAAGAAAAGAAGAAAACAAGAAAGCGTGGCTTAAAAAGTGTGGCTCAAGGAAAAGAAAAGTGTGGCAAAGAACATAAGGAAGCGTGGCACATGAAAGGAGGGAAGTCACAATGCTTTCCCCAAGAGCTCAGTGCTCTCCAAAGGAGCACAACAATAAACCAAGGAAGCAATGTCTCAATGCTCTGCTCACCTTGTGAGCTGAGCACAATTTGAAGCCAAAAAACAAGGAAAGGAAAAACAATGCTCAGCTCACCAAGGGAGCATTATCGGGCATTCATCAAAAGAAATTCAAGGAAATTATTTGCCAAATACCTTCTCCAAGAGTCGAACCAAGAGCCAAGGGGGAGTGGGGAAGCGCTACTCACAAGGAAAATAAGCCAAGAATTGGCCAATTGCATCATCCAAGGTTCGAACTCAACACCTTGAGGAAGCAAGGAGCAAGGAGCCACAAGGAAACCAAGAAAATACCACCAGCGCATGCTTCCCTCAAGTTTCAAACCAAGGACCTCCCTTGGAAGCTCCAATGCTTAGCTCACTTGGAGAGATGAGTGCTACTCCTTGGTGCATCACACAAGAGCTTGACACGGGCCAAAGGAAATGAGCGCGCAACAATTTGACACGGCCAGGGAACAAGACGCTCACAAGGCATGCATGCAAGGCCCCAATGCTCAGCTCACCTTGTGAGCAGAGCATTCCCCTAGTGCCTTCACTAACATTGCACGCTACAAAGGATCCCCACACAAAGCCTCAATGCTCAGCACCCCACTTGAGTTGAGCATCCTCTTGGAATCAAATTCTCCATGGGCTGAAAATTGAATTAAAAATCCAACTTAATTCATTTCTTCACCAATTCAAAGCCCATCCAAATTCCAAAATCCAAGAATAGAAAGTGTATAAATAGTAGCTAGTTTGATGTAATTAAGAACCTCTAGAATCACTTTTGACTTTTCTTTTAACTTCTATTTTTGAGCTTTTACTTTGGGATTTAGTTCTTAGAGAATTGGGAAGGAGAATTGATCTCTCTTCTTCCTTGTTCTTGCTTGAGCACCCTTTACTTTTCTTGCTTTGGATCTTGGGTGAAGAATTAAAGGACTTCTATTTCAATCTCACCTTGAGATCTCTTGTTTTAATTTTCTGCATAATTTAATTTCAATTTCTGTTTACTGCTTCATCTCTACTCTTTCTACAATTCACTTTTCTTTATTTCTTTTGCAATTGTTCTTGTTGGATAAAGGAAGGAATTGAGATCTAGACTTGTTTTCTAGTCTCTTCCACTTCTTTGATCTTCAACCTTCTTTTAAATTGCTACAAATTAAGCATCGCTCACTTTCTGTTCTTAAATTTTCAAAGCATTTTTACTTTTCTGTTTGAGATCTACCTTAATTCAATTTATCTTCTACTTGTCTGTTTATTGCAATTCACTTGTTCTTGTTTAATTTCTGCAATCTCAATTCCCAATCCCTTTTATAATTCAAGCAATTTACATTTCTTGCACTTTAAGTTTCAGCCATTTATATTTCTTGCAATTTAAGTTTCTGCACTTTATATTACTTGCACTTTAAGATTCAACTTCTTTACTTTCTTTGCTTTTTAATTTACAGTAATTCTTCCCTTCTCCTTTACATTTCAAGCAATTTAGCTTCCGTTAATCACAAACACTCAACCAATACTTGATTCGCTTGACTAAATCAACCACTAAATAGAAATTGCTCAATCCTTCAATCCCTGTGGGATCGACCTCACTCATGCGAGTTATTATTACTGGATGCGACCCGGTACACTTGCCGGTGAGTTTCGTGTTGGATCATTTTCCACACATCAAGTTTTTGGCGCCGTTGCCAGGGATTGAATTAGATTGACAATGATTAAGTGAAGTGGAGATCTAGATCAAGCATTTTTTCTTTTCTGTTTCTTTATTTTTCGTTGATAACACACTAACTGTTTGAATTTTTGCTTAAGCTAACTCAAACTTCATTCTAGCAATAGATTGAAGTGTCACTGGTTTTTTTATGTTTCTTATGTTTTGCTTGTATGTCAGATACAAGAAGAGCTATACCCAACTCTCATGAACAAGACGAACGCACTCTCAGGAGATTAAGAAGAGCTGAGAGAGGGAAAAACATTGTTGGAGAAGAAGAGTCTGAAGAAGAATTCCAGGACATGGAGGAACAGTCAAATAATCCACCAAATCAACAAGGAGGAGTAGCCAATAACAACAACAATCCACCACAGAGGCTTCCTATACATTTGCAAATCCTAGACATTGTGGGAGTAGCATTCTTACCCCAAATGTTAATGCAAATAACTTTGAACTGAAGCCACAACTCATCACCTTAGTTCAAAATAATTGTTCTTATGGAGGAGGACCACTTGAAGATCCAAATCAACACTTGTCTACATTCTTGAGGATTTGTGACACGGTTAAAACCAATGGAGTGCATCCTGACATCTACAAGCTGCTAGTATTCCCATTTTCTCTCAGAGACAAAGCTACTCAATGGTTGGAATCCTTTCCAAGGGACAGCATAGACAATTGGGATGATTTAGTGAGCAAGTTCCTTGCCAAATTTTACCCACCTCAGAGAGTTATTAGATTGAAGACTGAAGTACAAACATTTACACAATTGGATGCTGAACCTTTGTATGAGTCATGGGAACGGTACAAGGTTCTAATCAGGAAATTCCCTCCTGAAATGTTCAATGAGTGGGAGAGACTGTAAAATTTTTATGAAGGCTTGACACTGAAATCTCAAGAGGCTCTGGATCATTCAGCAGGAGGTTCTGTGCAACTCATAAAGACTCCAGAGGAAGATCAAAATCTCATTGATATGGTGGCTAACAACCAGTACTTCTTTGCTCACCAAAGGTAACGCCAACCATCACAAAGGAAATGAGTGATAGAGTTGGAAGGAGTGGACACAATCCTGGCTCAAAACAAAATGATGCAGCAGCAAATTCAACAACAATTTGAGCAAATGGCCAAGAGGATTGATAGCCTCCAAGTTGCAGCAGTTAACACAGCTGGTGCACGAATTTGTGATCCGCACAACTAACCAGCAAGTGCACTGGGTCGTCCAAGTAATACCTTACGTGAGTAAGGGTCGATCCCAATGAGACTGTTGGTTTGAAGCAATCAATGTTTATTTTATTAATCCTAGTCAGGATGTCAATAAGATTAATTGGTTTTAATGATAAGAAGTCAAAGTATTTGGAATAAGGAATTGTTACTTTATTAATGGAGAATATGTTGGAGTTTTGGAGATGCTTTGTCCTCTGAATCTCAACTTTTCCTTGAAATCCTCTTCCCACACGCAAGGTCCCTTCCATGGCAAGCTCTATGTAGGGTGTCACTGTTGTCAATGGCTACTTCCCATCCTCTCAGTGAAAACGTTCCTATGCTCTGTCACAGCACGGCTAATCATCTGTCGGTTCTCAATCAGGTTGGAATAGAATCCATTGATTCTTTTGCGTCTGTCACTAACGCCCAGCCTTCAGGAGTTTGAAGCTCGTCACAGTCATTCAATCCCAGAATCCTACTCGGAATACCACAGACAAGGTTTAGACTTTCCGGATTCTCATGAATGCCGCTATCAATCCGGCTTATACCACGAAGATTCTGATTAAGGAATCTAAGAGATACTCATTCAATCTGATGTAGAACGGAGGTAGTTGTCAGGCACACGTTCATGGATTGAGGAAGGTGATGAGTGTCACGGATCATCACCTTCTCCACAAATAAGCGCGAATGAACATTTTAGATAAGAACAAGCGTGTTTGAATGGAAAATAAAGGAATTGTATTAATTCATCGAGACGCTGCAGAGCTCCTCACCCCCAACAATGGAGTTTAGAGACTCATGCCGTCAAAAAGTATGTAATTCAGATCTGAAAATGTCATGAGGTACAAGAATAGTCTCTAAAAGTTGTTTAAATAGTAAACTAGTAACCTAGGTTTACAGAAAATGAGTAAACTAAGATAACTGGTGCAGAAATCCACTTCTGGGGCCCACTTGGTGTGTGCTGGGGCTGGGACTAAAGCTTTCCACGAGTTGAGGCTTTTCTTGGAGTTGAACTCCAAGTTATGACGTGTTTTGGGCGTTCAACTCCGGATCATGACGTGTTTCTGGCGTTTAACTCCAGACAGCAGCATGTACTTGGCGTTCAACGCCAAGTTACGTCGTCTATCTTCGCACAAAGTATGGACTATTATATATTCCTGGAAAGCCCTGGATGTCTACTTTCCAACGCCGTTGAGAGCGCGCCAATTGGACTCCTGTAGCTCCAGAAAATCCATTTCGAGTGCAGGGAGGTCAGGATCCAACAACATCAGCAGTCCTTTTTCAGCCTAACTTAGATTTTTGCTCAGCTCCGTCAATTTCAGCCAGAAAATACCTGAAATCACAGAAAAACACACAAGCTCATAGTAAAGTCCAGAAATATGATTTTTGCCTAAAAACTAATATTATTATACTAAAATCTAACTAAAACATGCTAAAATCTACATGAAATTACCCCAAAAAGCGTATAAAATATCCGCTCATCACAACACCAAACTTAAACTGTTGCTTGTCCTCAAGCAACTAGATAAATAAAATGGGTTTTAACAGAAATTAAGAAGTAATAATATTTTAGAGTTTTAAATGAAGCTCAGATTCTTATTAGATGAGCGGGGCTTGTAGCTTTTTGTTTCTGAACAGTTTTGGCATCTCCCTGTATCTTTTGAATTTCCGAATGATTGGCATCCTTAGGAACTCACAATTCAGATAGTATTATTGACTCTCCTAGTGTGGTATGTTGATTCTTGAACACAGTTATTTTATGAGTCTTGGCCGTGGCCCTAAGCACTTTGTTTTCCAGTATTACCACCAGATACATAAATGCCACAGACACATGACTAGGTGAACCTTTTCAGATTGTGACTTAGCTTTGCTAAAGTCCCCAGTCAGAGGTATCTAGAGCTCTTAAGCACACTCTGTTTGCCTTGGATCACGACTTTAACCACTCAGTCTCAAGTTTGTAACTTGGACCTGCATGCCACAAGCACATGGTTAGGGACAGCTTGGTTTAGCCGCTTAGACCTGGATTTTATTTCCTTGGGCCCTCCTATCCATTGATGCTCAAAGCCTTGGATCCTTTTTACCCTTACCTAGGGCTCATGGCTTTTTCTATTGCTCCTTCTCTCTCTTTCTTTTTTTTTTGACTGTTTTTCTTGCTTCAAGAATCAATTTCATGATTTTTCAGATCATCAATAATATTTTTCGTGTTCCTCATTCCTTCAGGAGCCAATATTCATCAATTTCAAAGTACAAATTATGCACTGTTCAAGCATTCATTCAGAGAACAAAAAGTATTGCCACCACATATAATTAATTATAATTTTTATTATTAAGAATTCGAAAAATATAGATTACTTCTTTATTCTAAAAAAAATCTACTGCTTTATTCATGCCTGATGATGATGAGAAAAATAAATTATAGCTTAATTGGAAATAAAATCAAAATAGACATACTAATTACTACTAAATATCTCCTAAGGTGAATTTCTATAATAATACTATCACTAAGCTAAAGCAGAAAAATTGGAATTCAGCAACCTGTTGTTTTGAGGAGTAGATGTTCCTCTAATCTGTGGGGTGTTCTTCAAGGATTAATTTTTGGCGCTTCAGCTCCCTTAGATCACGCCCTTGCTCTTCCTGTTCCTTGAGCAGTTTGCAAAGCATGCTACCTTGATTATTCTGTTCTTCCTTTATTTGGTCCATAGCTTCTTGCAATTTGGAAATAGAAGCCTCAAGATGTTCCCAATATTCGAATTGAGGCAGTTCTAGGAGGGCTTCTTGTGCTCTCCTCTTGGTTGGATCATCTTGTTGCTGTTGTCTGACCATTGATATTCCAGTAATGGGCTTTTCAATTAGGATATATTCTGTTATTCCCATCTTTACTCCAGCATCTTTGCAGAGCATAGAAATTAGGCTTGGATAAGCCAATCTGGCGTCCTTAGAATTCCTATTTGTTATTTTGTATAGCTCACATGAGATCAGCTGATGGACTTCCACTTCTTTTCCCAACATGATGCAGTGAATCATTACCGCTCTTTTAATAGTGACTTCAGAACGGTTGCTGGTGGGCAATATGGAACGCCCTATGAAATCTAGCCAACCTCTGGCTACTGGTTTTAGATCTTCCCTTTTGAGTTGAACTGGGATGCCAGTCGTGCTGGTGGTCCACTTGGCTCCAAGGATGCATATGTCCTCCAGAATCTTGTCCAGCCCTTTATTGACCCTCATCATTCTCCTATTAAAGGAGTCTGGGTCATCTTTCAGTTGTGGAAGCTTAAATATCTCTCTGATCTTGTTAGAATTGGTATGAATGATCTTTCCTCTGACTACGGTTCGATGGTCAAAGAGAGCAGCTCCAATTATTCTTTGCCTGTCTGTCTGCCATAGATTAGCATAGAACTCCTGAACCATGTTCCTTTCCACTTTCGTTTTAGGATTGGCCAGAATTTCCCAATTCCTGTTTCGAATTTGCTCTTGGATCTCCGGATATTCATCTTCTTTCAGATCGAATCTGACTTCCGGGATCACTGATCTGTGACTCATTATCTTGTAGTAATGGTCTGAATGTTCTTTAGTTAAGAACTTCCCTTGATTCCAAAGTGACTTTGGAGTGTTCTCTTTCTTGCCTCTTGAGTTGGGTTGTTTTCCTTTAGGAGCCATGATCTTTAGTGGGTATGTTTTTGTGATCACGGATAAAACACACCAAACTTAGAGCTTTGCTTGTCCTCAAGCAAAAGAGAAGCAAGAAGAGGGATAGGAGGAGAGCAAGTGTTTGATGGTGCTGAGGAGGGGGGTGCCGAATTCAATAAATAGGGAAGGGGGTGGGAAATTTTCGAAAATAAGAAAGAGATAAGATAGAAAATATGATTTATAAAAGATAGATATGATAAGAAAAAGATATAGTTTAAAAAGAGAAAGATATGAATGATAATTTAAAAGATAAATCTGAAATTTTTAATTTTGAGAAAGATTTTAAAAAGATAATTGAGTTTTGAAAACAAACTTAAAAGAGTTGGATTGGATTGGAAAACCATTTGTTTTTTTTTTTTTTTGGATTAAGATATATTTAAAATTTTTGAAACATGGAATTTTAGAAATCAGGGTTTTTAGAAAACTAACTTGATATGATGGATGACAATTTGGAACATGTTTATGTAAGAAATCATGAATTGAAATATAAAAATTTAGAAAAATTAGGATTAAAAACGAATTTTTACCTCCTCCCACCATCCTGGCGTTAAACGCCCAAACGATGCATGTTTTGGGCGTTTAACGCCCAATTGTTGCTTCTCCTGGGCGTTCAACGCCCAGCTGATGCTTCTTTCTGGCGTTAAACGCCAGGAAGTCCTTTGTCATTGGGCGTTTTTCTGAACGCCCAGGATGCTAGCAGACTGGCGTTAAACGCCCAGAAGGTGCTTCTTTCTGGCGTTTAACGCCCAGAAGATGCTCCTTTCTGGCGTTTAACGCCCAGATGGCTACCCTTACTGGCGTTAAACGCCCAGTGGGTGCTTCTTTTGGGCGTTCAACGCCCAAAGTGTTTCTTACTGGCTTTCTCACGCCAGTGAGCTTCCAAATTTTCCTGTAACTCTGTGACTTCAACCAATTGCTATTTCACCTTTGAAGATACTTGGACTCATACCTGTAAAAAAAGAAAATTTATTTAATTAGTAAATAAACTTTGTAAAGGGTTGGGTTGCCTCCCAGCAAGCGCTTCTTTATTGTCTTTAGCTGGACTACCACTGAGCTCTAATCAAGTCTCAGTTTTGAGCATTCTTGCTCGAAGTTGCCTTCAAGATAATGTTTAACTCTCTGTCCATTAACAATGAACTTTTTGTTAGATTCATTATCCTGAAGCTCTACGTATCCATATGGTGACACACTCGTAATTACATATGGACCTCTCCACCGGGATTTTAATTTCCCAGGGTATAATTTGAGCCTAGAATTGAATAGCAAAACTTTCTGCCTTGGCTCAAAGACTCTGGATGACAATTTCTTATCATGCCATATTTTTGCTTTCTCCTTGTAAATTTTTGCATTCTCGAAAGCATTGAGTCTAAATTCCTCTAGCTCATTTAACTGGAGCAATCGTTTTTCTCCAGCTAACTTGGCATCAAGGTTTAGGAATCTGGTTACCCAGTAGGCCTTGTGTTCCGGTTCCACTGGCAAGTGACATGCCTTTCCATACACAAGCTGGTATGGAGAGGTCCCTATAGGGGTCTTAAATGCTGTTCTGTATGCCCACAGAGCATCATCCAAGCTTCTTGCCCAATCCCTTCTACGGTTAATTACAGTCCGTTCCAGGATTCTTTTGAGTTCTCTATTTGAGACTTCAGCTTGCCCATTAGTTTGTGGGTGATATAGAGTAGTTACCCTGTGGCTAACTCCATAACGTACCAGAGCAGAGTAAAGCTGTTTATTGCAGAAATGAGTGCCCCCATCACTGATTAATACTCTAGGGATACCAAATCTGCTGAAAATATGTTTCTGGAGGAATTTTAACACTGTTTTAGTGTCATTAGTGGGTGTTGCAATAGCCTCCACCCATTTGGATACATAATCCACTGCCACCAGAATATAAGTGTTTGAGTATGATGGTGGGAAAGGTCCCATGAAGTCAATACCCCATGCATCAAACAACTCAATCTCCAAGATTCCTTGTTGAGGCATGGCATAACTGTGAGGTAGGTTGCCTGATCTTTAGCAACTGTCACAATTAAGCACAAATGCTCGGGAATCTTTATAGAGAGTGGGCCAGTAGTAGCCACTTTGGAGGACTCTTGTGGCTGTTCGCTCACTTCCAAAATGTCCTCCGTACTGTGATCCATGGCAGTGCCATAAAATCTTTTGCACTTCTTCCTTAGGCACACATCTACGGATTACTCCGTCTGCACATCTCTTGAAGAGATATGGTTCATCCCAAAGATAGTACTTTGCATCTGTGATTAATTTCTTTGATTGCATCTGGTGCACGAAATTGTGAACAATACTTTTTCACAACTCTCATAATCCCCAGTAATGGCTCCAACAACGTGGTAGCTCAATACCATGGCATTACACAACTTCGCACAACTAACCAGCAAGTGCACTGGGTCGTCCAAGTAATAAACCTTACGCGAGTAAGGGTCGATCCCACGGAGATTGTTAGTATTGAAGCAAGCTATGGTCATCTTGTAAATCTTAGTCAGGCAAACTCAAGTAGTAATGGTGATGAACGAAAATAACACAAAGGTAAAGATAGAGATACTTATGTAATTCATTGGTAGGAACTTCAGATAAGCGCATGAAGATGCCTTCCCTTCCGTCTCTCTGCTTTCCTACTGTCTTCATCCAATCCTTCTTACTCCTTTCCATGGCAAGCTTAAGCAAGGGTTTCACCGTTGTCAGTGGCTACCTCCCATCCTCTCAGCGAAAGCGATTGCATATGCTCTGTCACAGCATAGCGGAATTCATCTGTCGGTTCTCAATCAGGCCGGAATAGAATCCAGTGATTCTTTTGCGTCTGTCACTAACGCCCCGCCCTCAGGAGTTTGAAGCACGTCACAGTCATTCAGTCATTGAATCCTACTCAGAATACCACAGACAAGGTTAGACCTTCCGGATTCTCTTGAATGCTGCCATCAGTTCTCGCCTATACCACGAAGACTCTGATCTCACGGAATGGTTGGCTCCTTTGTCAGGCGAGCACTCGGTTGTCAGGCGATCAACCATGCATCGTGCAATCAGGAATCCAAGAGATATTCACTATGGCCTTAGTTGCTTGTAGAACAAGAGTGGTTGTCAGTCACTTTGTTCATGGGTGAGAATGGTGATGATTCGTGACAATCATCACCTTCATCAAGTTGAAGAACAAATGATATCTTGGACAAAGAACAAGCGGAATTGAATGGAAGAACAATAGTAATTGCATTAACACTCGAGGTACAGCAGAGCTCCACACCTTAATCTATGGTGTGTAGAAACTCCACCGTTGAAAATACATAAGCATGAGGTCTAGGCATGGCCGAATGGCCAGCCTCCCAATGATCTAAGATAGCATACAAAACGAAGATAGCTACCAAAGTCCTTTTTTTACAATAGTGAAAGGTCCTACTTATAAGAACTAGTAACCTAAGGTGTACAGAAATGAGTAAATGACATAAAAATCCACTTCCGGGCCCACTTGGTGTGTGCTTGGGCTGAGCAATGAAGCAAATTTCGTGCAGAGACTCCTCTTGGAGTTAAACGCCAGCTTTAGTGCCAGTTTGGGCGTTTAACTCCCATTTGGGTGCCAGTTCCAGCGTTTAACGCTGGGATTTCTTGAGGTGACTTTGAACGCCGGTTTGGGCCATCAAAGCTTGGGCAAAGTATGGACTATCATATATTGCTGAAAAGCCCAGGATGTCTACTTTCCAACGCCGTTGAGAGCGCGCCAATTGGGCCTCTGTAGCTCCAGAAAATCCACTTCGAGTGCAGGGAGGTCAGAATCCAATAGCATCTGCAGTCCTTTTTGGTCTCTGAATCAGATTTTTGCTCAGGTCCCTCAATTTCAGCCAGAAAATACCTGAAATCACAGAAAAACACACAAACTCATAGTAAAGTCCAGAGAAGTGAATTTTAACTAAAAACTAATAAAAATATACTAAAAACTAACTAGATCATAACAAAAACATACTAAAAACAATGCCAAAAAGTATACAATTTATCCGCTCATCACAACACCAAACTTAAATTGTTGCTTGTCCTCAAGCAACTGAAAATCAAATAAGATAAAAAGAAGAGAATATGCAATGAATTCCAAAAATATCTATGAAGATCAGTATTAATTAGATGAGCGGGGCTTTTAACTTTTTGCCTCTGAATAGTTTTGGCATCTCACTCTATCCTTTGAAATTCAGAATGATTGGCTTCTTTAGGAACTCAGAGTCCAGATAGTGTTAATGGTTCTCTTAGTAAAGTATGATGATTCTTGAACATAGCTATTTATTGAGTCTTGGCTGTGGCCCAAAGCACTCTGTCTTCCAGTATTACCACCGGATACATACATGCCACAGACACATAATTGGGTGAACCTTTTCAGATTGTGACTCAGCTTTGCTAAAGTCCCCAATTAGAGGTGTCCAGGGTTCTTAAGCACACTCTTATTTGCCATGGATCACAACTCTTTATTTCTCTATATATATATTTTTTTTCGTTTTTTTTTTTCGATTTTTCTCTTTTTTTTTTGAATAGCTTTTTCTTGCTTCAAGAATCATTTTAATGATTTTTCAGATCCTCAGTAACATGTCTCCTTTTTCATCATTCTTTCAAGAGCCAACATTCATGAACCACAAATTCAAGATACATATGCACTATTTAAGCATACATTCAGAGAACAAAAATATTGCCACCACATCAAAATAATTAAACTGTTATAAAATTCAAAATTCATGCAATTCTTCCTTTTTCAATTAAACACATTTTTATTCAAGAAAGGTGATGGATTCATAGGACATTCATAACTTTAAGGCATAGACACTAAGACACTAATGATCACAAGACACAAACATGGATAAACATAAGCATAAATTCGAAAAACAGAAGAATAAAGAACAAGGAAATCAAGGAACGGGTCCACCTTAGTGATGGCGGCTCTTCCTTGCTCTTGAAGATCCTATGGAGTGCTTGAGCTCCTCAATGTCTCTTCCTTGTCTTTGTTGCTCCTCCCTCATGATTCTTTGATCTTCTCTAATCTCATGAAGGATGATGGAGTGTTCTTGATGCTCCACCCTTAGTTGTCCCATGTTGGAACTCAATTCTCCTAGGGAGGTGTTTAGTTGCTCCCAATAGTTTTGTGGAGGAAAGTGCATCCCTTGAGGAATCTCAGGGATCTCATGATGAGTGGGATCTCTTGTGTGCTCCATCCTCTTCTTAGTGATGGGCTTGTCCTCCTCAATGGGGGTGTCTCCCTCTATGTCAACTCCCACTGAATAACAGAGGTGACAAATGAGATGAGGAAAGGCTAACCTTGCCAAGGTAGAGGACTTGTCCGCCACCTTATAGAGTTCTTGGGCTATAACCTCATGAACCTCTATTTCTTCTCCAATCATGATGCTATGGATCATGATAGCCCGGTCTATGGTAACTTCGGACCGGTTGCTAGTAGGAATGATTGAGCGTTGTATGAACTCTAACCATCCTCTAGCCACGGGCTTGAGGTCATGCCTTCTCAATTGGACCGGCTTTCCCCTTGAATCTTGCTTCCATTGTGCGCCCTCTTCACATATGACTGTGAGGACTTGGTCCAACCTTTGATCAAAGTTGACCCTTCTTGTGTAAGGATGTTCATCTCCTTGCATCATAGGCAAGTTGAACGCCACCCTCACACTCTCCGGACTAAAATCCAAGTATTTCCCCCGAACCATAGTAAGATAATTCTTTGGATTCGGGTTCACACTTTGGTCATGGTTCTTGGTGATCCATGCATTGGCATAGAACTCTTGAACCATCAAGATTCCGACTTGTTGAATGGGGTTGGTAAGAACTTCCCAACCTCTTCTTCGGATCTCATGTCGGATCTCCGGATATTCACCCTTTTTGAGTGAAAAGGGGACCTCGGGGATCACCTTCTTCAAGGCCACAACTTCATAGAAGTGGTCTTGATGCACCCTTGAGATGAACCTATCCATCTCCCATGACTCGGAGGTGGAAGCTTTTGCCTTCCCTTTCCTCTTTCTAGAGGTTTCTCCGGCCTTGGATGCCATAAATGGTTATGGAAAAACAAAAAGCAATGCTTTTACCACACCAAACGTAAAATATTTGCTCGTCCTCGAGCAAAAGAAGAGAGAAGAGAGTAGAAGAAGAAGAAGAAATGAGGAAGAGGGAGATGGTGGTGTGTTCGGCCAAAGAGGGGGAGAAGTGGTGTTTAGGTTGTGTGAAAATGAAGGGTTGAAGAAGGGTATATATAGGAGAGAGGGGGGGTAATGGTTCGGCCATTATGGGTGGGTTTGGGAGGGAAAGTGGTTTGAATTTGAAGGGTGAGGTTGGTGGGGATTTATGAAGGATGGATGTGAGTGGTGAAGAGAAAGATGGGATTTGATAGGTGAAGGGTTTTTGGGGAAGAGGTGTTGAGGTGATTGGTGAATGGGGGAAGAAGAGAGAGAGTGGTGGTGGGGTCCTGTGGGGTCCACAGATCCTGTGGTGTCAAGGAAAAGTCATCCCTGCACCAAATGGCATCAAAATTCACGTTTTGAGCCAATTCTGGCGTTAAACGCCGGGCTGGTGCCCATTCCTGGCATTTAACGCCAGGTTCTTGCCCTTTCCTGGCGTTTAACGCCAGTCTGGTGCCCCTTTCTGGCGTTAAACGCCCAGAATGGTGCCAGACTGGGCGTTAAACGCCCAACTGCTAGGCTTACTGGCGTTTAAACGCCAGCAGCATCTTCCTCCAGGGTGTGCTGTTTTTCTTCCTGTTTTTCATTCTGTTTTTGCTTTTTCAATTAATTTTGTGACTTCTCATGATCATCAACCTACAAAAAAGATAAAATAACAAAAGAAAATAATTAAATATAAAACATTGGGTTGCCTCCCAACAAGCGCTTCTTTATTGTCACTAGCTTGACAGAGGACTCTCATGGAGCCTCAGAAATGCTCAGAACCGTGTTGGAACCTCCCAACACCAAACTTAGAGTTTGAATGTGGGGGTTCAACACCAAACTTAGAGTTTGGTTGTGGCCTCCCAATACCAAACTTAGAGTTTGACTGTGGGGGCTCTGTTTGGCTCTGTTTTGAGAGAAGCTCTTCATGCTTCCTCTCCATGATGACAGAGGGATATCCTTGGGCCTTAAACACCAAGGATTCTTCATTCACTTGAATGATCAACTCTCCTCTATCAACATCAATCACAGCCTTTGCTGTGGCTAGGAAGGGTCTGCCAAGGATAATGGATTCATCCATGCTCTTCCCAGTCTCTAGGACTATGAAATCAGTAGGGATGTAATGGTCTTCAACTTTAACCAGAACATCCTCTACAAGTCCATGAGCTTGTTTTCTTGAGTTGTCTGCCATTTCTAGTGAGATTCTTGCAGCTTGTACCCCAAAGATCCCTAGCTTCTCCATTACAGAGAGGGGCATGAGGTTTACACTTGACCCTAAGTCACACAAGGCCTTCTTGAAGGTCATGGTGCCTATGGTACAAGGTATTGAAAACTTCCCAGGGTCCTGCCTCTTTTGAGGCAGTTTCTGCCTAGACAAGTCATCCAGTTCTTTGGTGAGCAAAGCGGGTTCATCCTCCCAAGTCTCATTTCCAAATAACTTGTCATTTAGCTTCATGATTGCTCCAAGGTATTTGGCAACTTGCTCCTCAGTGACATACTCATCCTCTTCAGAGGAAGAATACTCATCAGAGCTCATGAATGGCAGAAGTAAGTCCAATGGAATCTCTATGGTCTCAATTTGAGCCTCAGATTCCCTTGGTTCCTCATTGGGGAACTCATTGGAGGCTAGCGGACGCCCAGTGAGGCCTTCCTCAGTGGCGTTCACTGCCTCTTCTTCCTCCCATAATTCGGCCATGTTGATGGCCTTGCACTCTCCTTTTGGATTTTCTTCTGTATTGCTTGGGAGAGTACTTGGAGGTAGTTCAGTAATTTTCTTGCTCAGCTGACCCACTTGTCCTTCCAAATTTCTGATGGAGGACCTTGTTTCAGTCATGAAACTTTGAGTGGTTTTGATCAGATCAGAGACCATAGTAGCTAAGTCAGAGGTATTCTGCTTAGAGCTCTCTGTCTGTTGCTGAGAAGATGATGGAAAAGGCTTGCTATTAAACCTGTTTCTTCCACCATTATTGTTATTGAAACCTTGTTGAGGTCTCTGTTGATCCTTCCATGAAAGATTTGGATGATTCCTCCATGAAGGATTATAGGTGTTTCCATAGGGTTCTCCCATGTAATTCACCTCTTCTATTGAAGGGTTCTCAGGATCATAAGCTTCTTCCTCAGATGAAGCTTCCTTAGTACTGCTTGGTGCATTTTGCATTCCAGACAGACTTTGAGAAATCATATTGACTTGTTGAGTCAATATTTTGTTCTGAGCCAATATGGCATTCAGAGTATCAATCTCAAGAACTCCTTTCTTCTGACTAGTCCCATTGTTCACAGGATTTCTTTCAGAAGTGTACATGAATTGGTTATTTGCAACCATTTCAATCAGTTCTTGAGCTTCAGTAGGCGTCTTCTTCAGATGAAGAGATCCTCCAGAAGAGCTATCCAATGACATTTTGGACAGTTCAGAGAGACCATCATAGAAAATACCTATGATGCTCCATTCAGAAAGCATGTCAGTGGGACACTTTCTGATTAATTGTTTGTATCTTTCCCAAGCTTCATAGAGGGATTCTCCTTCCTTCTGTCTGAAGGTTTGGACTTCCACTCTAAGCTTACTCAATTTTTGAGGTGGAAAGAACTTTGCCAAGAAGGCATTGACTAGCTTTTCCCAAGAGTCCAGGCTTTCTTTAGGTTGAGAGTCCAACCATGTTCTAGCTCTGTCTCTTACAGCAAAAGGAATAGTATAAGTCTGTAGACCTCAGGGTCAACCCCATTAGTCTTGACAGTGTCACAGATTTGCAAGAACTCAGCTAAAAACTGATGGGGATCTTCCAATGGAAGTCCATGGAACTTGCAATTCTGTTGCATTAGAGAAACTAATTGAGGCTTAAGCTCAAAGTTGTTTGCTCCAATGGCAGGGATAGAGATGCTTCTCCCATAGAAATCGGGAGTAGGTGCAGTGAAGTCACCCAGCACCTTCCTTGCATTGTTGGCATTGTTGTTGTTTTCGGCTGCCATTTGTTCTTCTTCCGTGAAGAATTCGTTCAGGTGCTCTAAAGAGAGTTGTGCTTTGGCTTCTCTTAGCTTTCTCTTCAAGGTCCTTTCAGGTTCAGGATCAGCCTCAACAAGAATGCCTTTGTCTTTGCTCCTGCTCATAAGAAAGAAGAGGGAACAAGAAAATGTGGAATCCTCTATGTCACGGTATAGAGATTCCTTTAGGTGTCAGAGGAAAAGAAGAGTAGAAGACAGAAGTGGAAAATTCGAACTTAACAAAGGAGATGGAGTTCGAATTTTGCATTAAGGGATAGTGTTAGTCCATAAATAGAAGGATGTGAGAAGGAGGGAAGTAATTTTCGAAAATTAAGTGAAAGATTTTGAAAACATTTTTGAAAAACACTACTTAATTTTCGAAAATGAAAATGGAAAAGAAATTAAGTGATTTTTGAAAAAGATTTTGAAATTAGAAATCAAAAGGATTTGATTGAAAACTATTTTGAAAAAGATGTGGTTAAGAAGATATGATTGATTTTAAAAAAAAAATATGATTTAGAAGATATGATTTGAAAACATTTTAAAAAAAAGATTTGGTTTGAAAATTAAAAACTTGACTAACAAGAAAAGATATGATTCAAACATTAAACCTTTCTCATCAGAAAAGGTAACATACTTGAAATGTTGAATCAAATCATTAATTGATAGTAAGTATCTTTAAAAATGGAAAGAAATTGATTTTGAAAGATATTTGATTGAAAAATTGATTTGAAAAAGATTTGATTTGGAAAAGATTTTGAAAACTTAAAAAAAATTTGATTTGAAAACAAATCTTCCCTTCTAGCCATCCTGGCGTTAAACGCCCATAATGGTATCCATTCTGGCGTTTAACGCCCAAAATGCTACCCTTTTGGGCGTTAAACGCCCAACCAGGTGCCCTGGCTGGCGTTTAAACGCCAGTCTGTCCTTCTTCACTGGGCGTTTTGAACGCCCAGCTTTTTCTGTGCAGTTCCTCTGCTGTATGTTCTGAATCTTCAATTCTCTGTATTATTGACTTGAAAAGACACAAATTAAAAATATTTTTGGATTTTTAATAATAAGGACAAACCAAAATGCAACAAGAATGAAATAACAATGCATGCAAGACACCAAACTTAGCAGTTTGTATACTACTGACACTAACAAAATGGAAATGCATATGAGACACACAAAACACTCAAGTCAATAGAATTCAAAGATCAGAGCAAGTAAATCATCAAGAACATCTTGAAGATCACTAAGACACATGCATGCAATTGACACCAAACTTATGATGAGACACTAGACTCAAACAAGAAATATTTTTGGATTTTATGATTTTGTAAAATTTTTTTGTGTTTTTCGAAAATGAAGTGAAAAAAAGGTATCAAAATTCTTAATGAGAATTCCAGGAATCAGTGCAATGCTAGTCTAAGACTCCGGTCCAAGAATTTGACATGGCTTCACAGCCAGCCAAGCTTTCAGAGAAAGCTTCGGTCCAAAACACTAGACATGGCCAGAGGCCAGCCAAGCCTTAGCAGATCACTGCTCCAAAAGCAAGATTGATAAGAAATCAACAAGCTCTTGTGATGATAAGTTGAAACCTCGGTCCAATGAAATTAGACATGGCTTCTCAGCCAGCCAGATTTCAACAAATCATCATGAAACTCTAGAATTCATCTTCAAGAATTTCGAAAAAAATAAATACCTAATCTAAGCAACAAGATGAACCGTCAGTTGTCCAAACTTGAACAATCCCGGGCAATAACGCCAAAAACTTGGTGTTGTTGCCGGATCTTGGCACTGATGTTACCAAAAGCTTGCTCAAAACTTGAACAATCCCCGCAACGGCGCCAAAAACTTGGTGCTGTTGCCGGATTTTGGCATCAATGTTACCGGACAAAAGGCTTGCTCAAAACTTGAACAATCTCCGGCAACGGCGCCAAAAACTTGGTGCGCGAAATTGTGAACAATACTTTTTCACAACTCTCATAATCCCCAGTAATGGCTCCAACAACGTGGTAGCTCAATACCATGGCATTACACAACTTCGCACAACTAACCAGCAAGTGCACTGGGTCGTCCAAGTAATAAACCTTACGCGAGTAAGGGTCGATCCCACGGAGATTGTTAGTATTGAAGCAAGCTATGGTCATCTTGTAAATCTTAGTCAGGCAAACTCAAGTAGTAATGGTGATGAACGAAAATAACACAAAGGTAAAGATAGAGATACTTATGTAATTCATTGGTAGGAACCTCAGATAAGCGCATGAAGATGCCTTCCCTTCCGTCTCTCTGCTTTCCTACTGTCTTCATCCAATCCTTCTTACTCCTTTCCATGGCAAGCTTAAGCAAGGGTTTCACCGTTGTCAGTGGCTACCTCCCATCCTCTCAGTGAAAGCGATTGCATATGCTCTGTCACAGCATAGCGGAATTCATCTGTCGGTTCTCAATCAGGCCGGAATAGAATCCAGTGATTCTTTTGCGTCTGTCACTAACGCCCCGCCCTCAGGAGTTTGAAGCACGTCACAGTCATTCAGTCATTGAATCCTACTCAGAATACCACAGACAAGGTTAGACCTTCCGGATTCTCTTGAATGCTGCCATCAGTTCTCGCCTATACCACGAAGACTCTGATCTCACGGAATGGTTGGCTCCTTTGTCAGGCGAGCACTCGGTTGTCAGGCGATCAACCATGCATCGTGCAATCAGGAATCCAAGAGATATTCACTATGGCCTTAGTTGCTTGTAGAACAAGAGTGGTTGTCAGTCACTTTGTTCATGGGTGAGAATGGTGATGATTCGTGACAATCATCACCTTCATCAAGTTGAAGAACAAATGATATCTTGGACAAAGAACAAGCGGAATTGAATGGAAGAACAATAGTAATTGCATTAACACTCGAGGTACAGCAGAGCTCCACACCTTAATCTATGGTGTGTAGAAACTCCACCGTTGAAAATACATAAGCATGAGGTCTAGGCATGGCCGAATGGCCAGCCTCCCAATGATCTAAGATAGCATACAAAACGAAGATAGCTACCAAAGTCCTTTTTTACAATAGTAAAAGGTCCTACTTATAAGAACTAGTAACCTAAGGTGTACAGAAATGAGTAAATGACATAAAAATCCACTTCCGGGCCCACTTGGTGTGTGCTTGGGCTGAGCAATGAAGCAAATTTCGTGCAGAGACTCCTCTTGGAGTTAAACGCCAGCTTTAGTGCCAGTTTGGGCGTTTAACTCCCATTTGGGTGCCAGTTCCAGCGTTTAACGCTGGGATTTCTTGAGGTGACTTTGAATGCCGGTTTGGGCCATCAAATCTTGGGCAAAGTATAGACTATCATATATTGCTGGAAAGCCCAGGATGTCTACTTTCCAACGCCGTTGAGAGCGCGCCAATTGGGCTTCTGTAGCTCCAGAAAATCCACTTCGAGTGTAGGGAGGTCAGAATCCAACAGCATCTGCAGTCCTTTTTGGTCTCTGAATCAGATTTTTGCTCAGGTCCCTCAATTTCAGCCAGAAAATACCTGAAATCACAGAAAAACACACAAACTCATAGTAAATTCCAGAGAAGTGAATTTTAACTAAAAACTAATAAAAATATACTAAAAACTAACTAGATCATAACAAAAACATACTAAAAACAATGCCAAAAAGTATACAATTTATCCGCTCATCAGCATCCTACTATACTCTTTGGGTATGAATCTCACTGCCTTGTAGTTTGCAATGTCTGCAAACCATGGCACTTCCTGGATGGCAAAGAGTTGCTCATCCGGAAAAGTTTCAGAGATCTCAGTGAGAGGGAGGGACGCCCCTTCTACTGGTTCTATTCGGGACAGGTGATCTGCTACTTGATTTTCTGTCCCTTTTCTGTCTCTTATTTCTATATCAAACTCTTGCAGAAGCAACACCCATCTGATGAGTCTGGGTTTTGAATCCTGCTTTGTGAGTAGATATTTAAGAGCAGCATGATCAGTGTACACAATCACTTTTGATCCTACTAAATAGGATCTGAATTTGTCAATGGCGTAAACCACTGCAAGTAGCTCTTTTTCTGTGGTTGTGTAATTCTTCTGTGCATCATTTAGAACACGGCTAGCATAATAAATGACGTGCAGAAGCTTGTCATGCCTTTGTCCCAACACTGCACCAATGGCATGGTCACTAGCATCACACATCAATTCAAATAGTAATGTCCAGTCTGGTGCAGAGATGATTGGTGCTGTAACCAATTTAACTTTCAGAGTCTCAAATGCCTGCAGACACTCTTTATCAAAGATAAATGGCGTGTCAGCAGCTAGCAGGTTGCTCAGAGGTTTGGCGATTTTTGAAAAATCCTTTATAAACCTCCTATAGAATCCTGCATGCCCCAGAAAGCTTCTGATTGCCTTAACATTAGCAGGTGGTGGCAATTTTTCAATTACTTCTTCCTTAGCTTGGTCCACCTCTATTCCCTTGTTCAAAATTTTGTGGCCAAGGACAATTCCTTCAGTCACCATAAAGTGACATTTTTCCCAATTTAAAACTAGGTTAGTCTCTTGGCATCTTTTCAGAACAAGTGCTAAATGGTTAAGGCAGGAGCTGAATGAGTCTCCAAATACTGAAAAGTTATCCATGAAGACTTCCAGGAATTTTTCCACCATATCAGAGAAAATTGAGAGCATGCACCTCTGAAAAGTTGCAGGTGCATTGCACAGGCCAAATGGCATCCTTCTGTATGCAAATACTCCAGATGGGCATGTGAATGCCGTTTTCTCCTGATCCTGGGGATCTACTGCAATTTGATTATAACCTGAATATCCATCCAGGAAGCAGTAGTATTCATGACCTGCTAGTCTTTCTAGCATCTGGTCTATGAATGGTAAAGGAAAATGATCCTTTCTGGTGGCTGTATTGAGCCTTCTATAATCAAAGCACATACGCCACCCTGTAACTGTTCTTGTAGGAACCAGTTCATTTTTTTCATTATGAACCACTGTCATGCCCCCTTTCTTAGGGACAACTTGGACAGGGCTCACCCAGGGGCTGTCAGAAATAGGATAAATAATCCCAGCCTCTAGTAATTTAGTGACCTCTTTCTGCACCACTTCTTTCATAGCTGGATTCAGCTGCCTTTGTGGTTGAACCACTAGCTTGGCGTCATCTTCCAGTAAGATCTTGTGCATGCATCTGGCTGGGCTAATGCCCTTAAGATCACTGATGGACCACCCAAGAGCTGTCTTGTGTGTCCTTAGCACTTGAATTAGTGCTTCCTCTTCCTGTGGCTCTAAGGTAGAGCTTATGATTACAGGAAAGGTATCACCTTCTCCCAGGAATGCATATTTTAGGGATGGTGGTAATGGTTTGAGCTCGGGTTTTGGAGGTTTCTCCTCTTCCTGAGGGATTTTCAGAGGTTCTACTATTCTCTCTGATTCCTCCAGATCAGGCTGAACATCTTTAAAGATGTCATCTAGCTCTGATTCGAGACTCTCAGCCATATTGACCTCTCTTACCAGAGAGTCAATAATATCAACACTCATGCAGTCATTTGGGTTGTTTGAATGTTGCATGGCTTTGACAACATTCAATTTGAACTCCTCCTCATTGACTCTCAAGGTTACTTCCCCTTTTTGGACATCAATGAGGGTTCGGCCAGTTGCTAGGAAAGGTCTCCCTAGAATGAGAGTTGCACTCTTGTGCTCCTCCATTTCCAGCACCACAAAGTCAGTAGGGAAGGCGAATGGCCCAACCTTGACAATCATGTCTTCAATCACTCCTGATTGGTATTTAATGGAGCCATCAGCAAGTTGAAGACATATCCTGGTTGGTTTGATTTCTTCAGTGAAACCAAGCTTTCTGATAGTTTCCTGATTTTCGAGTACGCGAGATCTTTTCTGAAAGTACAAAATTCTCTGGAAGATCAGTAAAGGGAACACCTCTGTTATATCATCAAGAATCTCAATCCTCATTATCATTATGTCATCCTTAAGCTAGAACCTCCTCTGAGGCAATCTCGATAATGCAATCGCGAAGAACCTAGTTTTTGAACCGTATCGGTTGGCAGCTTTGATTCTGACTTTCGTAAATAGTCTCTGTTTGACGAACCGGACTCGATTCATGAGAGGAGAGAGATAATAGTATAATATTATCATTATACTATTATTATAAAATGCTTGAATGATATTATAAGGTTACCTGGTCTGTTTTAGTTAAAAACAGAAAATCGGTTTAACCGGGTTTACGGTTTACTGGTGCAGCTTAGCACCAGCACTCTCTGATGACTTTAGCAATGCTAAGGCCTTATTATACATGTTCTATTCTCATAATAAATATGTTACTAGTTTCATTTTTGTTAGTAGCTCATAAAATAATTTTTAGAGATGTTTTTGCAAGTGTTCCGATACATCTAGTTTTAGTAGTTATACACCTGGGATATTTTAATATTATTTTAATCCACCTTCAAGCCAACCAATCACAACTCACCCTACACCCCCAAAACCCCCAAGGCTGCCTCATTTGCTCATTGTGGCCGAAAATCACCAAGAGAAAAAGGAGAGAAAGTTCTTGGTTCATAAATCTTCAAAGCTTGATTTCTTCTGAACTAAAACTCAAACCAAAACTCCGATTTCACCAAAATGATCCTCTCTTCTTCCTCTACATAACCATATAACATATCAAGGCTGGAAATAAGGTGAGATGGCTGTCTCCCTCCCTCTTCAATTCGGTTTTCAAGGAAAACCATGCAAAACATGTGTTTTCTTGATGTTTTTCCTTAGGAATCATGCTTAACTTGACTTGAGGGCCAAGAAACGTGACTTTCCAGAAAGTCTAAGGTTAGAAATCACTTCCTAACATGCTGAGTGAGATTTGGTTAGTTGAGAGTTTTTGGATTTAAAGTTGTTCTTGATGTGATTTAGGAGGAAAAAGTGCTAAAGGACCACCTGAAAGCCTAACTGAATTAGGAGCAGCAAAACCAGGTAGGGTTTGATGAATTTAATCTTGATTGACTGTGTTTGAGTTGTTTAATTATGATGTGGTTTGGCTGTGCTTGAAATTGATTGTTTATATGAGTGATTCTTGTTGAAAGTTTGTTGAAAATTTGATGAAATTTGATGATATTTAAGCTATGAATGTTGTTCTTGAGGGCTGCTGGAAAACGAAACCCTAGGCCTTAAATTGGGGTTCAATTTGTGTTAAAATCATGTAGAAAAGATGGGGTTTTAGTGGCTGGGAATTTATTTTGAATTTTGGTAAAAATCGGTTGCTGAAAAGACTGAAAAACGCGTAAAAACAGAGAAAGAATCTGAAGAATTTACGAAGAACACTTTGAGTGTGGTGAAGAACAATGAAGAACACCTTTTAGATCTTAGAAAGGGCAAAGAAGTAATTAATTTGGTGTTTGAGGGGTTATTTGGTAATTTTTGAAAGTTAGGGTGGTTAAAGTAGAAATATTAAAAGTTACCGGGGTAAAAAGTTAATTTTAAAGGTTAAAAGGTAAAGGCAAGGTAATTTTCGAAAATTTAATGATAAAATAATAAATAATAATAAAATATTAAATAATAATATTTAATTAAAAATAATATTTTAATAAAAATAATAAAATAATGCGAAAAAGGCAATTTTCTGTAAAAGCTTTAGAAAGACAACTTTAAGTGCAGAATCTCATAGTTACCTTCATAAAACACTTAGGGAGTGGTAAGAACATATTAGCGAGGCAAAGATAAAAGAAAGATAAAAAGTTAAAGGAAAGATAAAAACCAAAGAAAAGTCTGTAAAGTTTTAATAACAGAAGAACAGACAGAGACTAGCGAACGAACTAGGGCAACATAGTTAGTCCTTGAGTTGCGACTAGAGTTAGGTATTATATGAAAAGTTAAACTGTTTTAGTATAGACTTAATGAACCTATACTTTGGACAGGCAAACTATTCATACCGAGATTTACATAAGCTTTAAATACATACGTTAAGCAGAGAAAAGAGTAATCAGAGCAGAGTAAAGAAACACAGAGAACAGAGTAACTAGAGCAGAATAAAGGGATACAGAGAAAAGAGTAATCAGAGCAAAGTAAAAAAGACAAAGAGAAAAGAGTAATGTGATAAAGAGAAATGGTTTGAGCCAAGATATTGTAAAAGTGAAAGATGTAAAGTTTGTATAGTATGATTGAACAGAGAAAGAAAGAGATATTGCATAAGAATGTGAATGTGATGACGAATAATGAGAATGATAATGAATGATGATAATAAGAATGATTATGTAAGAATCTGCTGCAGAGAGGCAGTCAGATAGATGGTGGTACGACCACTGAGAACGCTTTCCTGGGATACCTTGCTATAATGCTTTGCTGTAAGACAGAGGTTGCTTACAGAGGTATCAAGATGAATGTGCTCCTGTAAGACAGAGGTTGCTTACAGTGAGTGTGTTGTTGCTCCTGTAAGACAGAGGTTGCTTACAGTGAGTCTGTTGGGCGTATATCGGCTAATAAGTTTCGCCCTGCAAGACAAAGGTTGCTTGCAGTGGATACCCTGCAAGACAAAGGTTGCTTGCAGTGGATATTGCCAACAGGAAAGCCTTATCCAGACAGAGGTTGCTGGGTAACGTCGGGAGCGGGTATGTAACCGACAGATGAGCTCATTACCTGCGCTAGGGCTAGACATGCATCATACCTAGTTGCGCATTTCCTTTGTTATGATTGTGGTATAAATGTATGCTTTCCTTGTTTGTATTCTATTCTCTGTGTTTGTGTTGTATTTTCTTGTATTCTTCTGTTTGTGTTCTGTTTTCTATTTTCTCTATTTCCTCTATTTATCTTCATCTTCTATTTACTGCTTTTTGTATTTTGCTATTCGTTTTCAAAACAACACGAAATTAATGAACTTAACTAATAACCCCGGCCCTACTAAGAACTCCCCAGTTCTTACCCCTTCTCTCTCCCTTTCCCCTTCAGATGGAAGTAAGAGTACCTTACCGTAGTTCGCTGATGACCGTTCGCAAGAAGAGGATTCTGCTCTAGATAGTTTTCTGAGTCTAGGGTGAATATCGTTCTCTGTTTATATGTATATACTGTGAAACCAGCCAACGTCTATACCCCGTTCGTATGCACACTTTAACCTAAATCCTATGTACGAGATTCCTATTGTGTGGCTACTTCATGAGGTACCAGAGAGACGTCCTGTGGAAAAGTCTGATCGTGCAGAGGAGTAGCAGATGATGTTCTATCTTCTGATGACGTTCCACCTGACTTGAATTTTGAAGACCTAGAACGTACCTTCCCTCGCTTTAGTAGTTTAGAGGGACTAGGTAAGTATAGAGTTTAGGCTAGCCTGGGTGCCAGCTTAGAGACTTCTTGAACAGGTCAGGACCTGGGATGTTATATGTATGTATATGTATATAGTTATTATCTAGCTATATCTAGGGGTGTTCTAACTAAAAGTCTATACTTAAATAAAAGTTGGATCACTGATTGTTGTTGACTTCTTGTAATGTATTTATGTGTAGTTGTTTATAACCGTTTTATCTGTTATCAGTTGTGAATTGATTATGTGTGATTCCGTCTATCAACTCAAATGTTTTCAAAAAAAAATATACCTCGCAAATTAACCACGCTTTTAACAACGAATCAGGCTCATATGATAAATAATAGATAATAATTAGGAAGACAAATTGGTAGCGCTCAGTTTCTGCTATGATCTAGACATATTGAAAATTGGGTCGTTACAATTTGGTATCAGAGCAGTTCGTTCCCAGTAGAGCCTGGGGAGTGGACTGACTATACTTCATTGCATACTCTGCTTGTGTGTCTCATGCTGTTAGGGTATCTTTAAGATACATTTGGCATGAATGTTTATGAGTGCTCATTTTGGAAATGTTTGTGCCTTACTTGAGATATTAAGACTGATCACCTTAATATTGATTGTTTGGTGCGGATAGGACCTTAATGACTGCGAATAGGCATAGTTTAATCGAGCTTCGAATGACGAATTGATGCGAGGCACAGCTATCCTCATAGCCGTTATGATCTCCATGGCCATAGCTATGTTAGATTTGGATGCTGTAAGGAACTAATGCTTGTTTCACTTGTGGGGAAGTTAGACACTTTGCGAGGAATTGCCCAAAAGAATTTGCTCGAAATCCAGTTAGCACTCAACAACAATGACGAGTGTTTGCTATCACTATTGACAATGTTGTGCAATCGAACACCCTCATTCAAGGTCAGGTTATGTCAAGAATCGATTTCTAACTGTACTGTATGACTCGGGTGTATCACATTCCTTTATTTCTTTAACTGTTGCTCGTGAGTTGGGACTAGATTTTTCTGAGTTGAACTTTGATCTAATTGTCCATACACCTGCATCTCAAAATGTTTTGACTGGTTTACTGTGTCTGCAAGTACCGTTCACTATTAGGAACAGAACTTTTATACATGATCTAATCTGTTTGCCTCTATGTGGTTTAGAAGTTATTCGAGGATTAGATTTGTTGTCCAAGTATCATGTTTTCCTTGATTGCTTTGAAAGAACTACTGTTATTCCATCTAATAGTCTATGTACTAAACCATTTTTGTCCCACACCTTATATCTGAATTCTGTAAGAGTTACCTTAGGCGGGAGTGATTGTGAGGGGTATGTTCTGTTAGCAGCTAGCTCGAATGATAGTGAATTAAGCTTGGAACGAATCCAAATGGTGAAAGAATTTCCTGATGTTTTCTTGGATGACATACCTGAGTTTCTTCCTCAGCAAGAGATAAAATTCAGCATTGATCTAGTACCTGGAATTGGACCGATTTTCATAGCACCGTACCGGATGTCACCATTGCTTGCAGAGCTGAAGAAGCTATGAGATAGGATCGTAGTGGCCTATGGAGGTACAAGAACAGAATTTGTGTGCCCAACTCTGGAGAATTGCATATGAGTACATTATACCATCCTCAGACAGATGGACAATTAGAGCGAACAATCCAGACATTGAAAGACATGTTAAGATCTTGTGGGATGGATAACCAGGGCAGTTAGGATAAGTGTTTGCCATTGGTCGAGTTCGTCTACAACAACAGTTACCAACAAAGTATTGAGATGGCACCATATGAAGCTCTCTACGAAGAAGATGTCAAACACCATTGTGTTGGAATGATGACGGAGAAGTTAGTGTCTTAGGTCCAAACTTAGTGTAAGAAACTACTGAGAAGATAAAGGAGATTCATCGGAAGATCCAGACAGCACAAAGCCGTCAAAAGAGCTATGCCGATAATAGACGTAGACCCTTAGAGTTTAGTGACGGAAACCGTGTCTTTCTAGAAGTAACCTCAATTACTGAAAAAGGTAGAGCCCTTAAGACTAAAAAGCTTAACCCTCGATACATAGGACCTTTCCAAATCCTTAAAAGAGACGGTCTAGTAGCTTATTAAGTAGCCCTTCCTCCATATCTGTCAAACCTTCATGATGTTTTTCGTGTCTCGCAACTTAAGAAATATATTCCTGACGAGAGTCACATTTCACAACTAGAGACAGTAACGTTACGAAACGATTTGACATATCAAGCATCACCAGTTCAGATCGTAGAAAGAAGTGATAAGCAATTAAGAGGAAAAACTGTTCGCTTAGTCAAAGTAGCATGAGAACCAAGGGGAGAAGAAGAGCACACTTGGGAACTGGAAGATAAGATGAAAGCTAATTACCCGTATCTATTCCTAGGTAACTGAAATTTTGAGGGCAAAATTTTCTTTTAGGAGGGTAGAATGTAACAACCCTGATTTTCGAGTACGCGAGATCTTTTCTGAAAGTACGAAATTCTCTGGAAGATCAGTAAAGGGAACACCTCTGTTATATCATCAAGAATCTCAATCCTCATTATCATTATGTCATCCTTAAGCTAGAACCTCCTCTGAGGCAATCTCGATAATGCAATCGCGAAGAACCTAGTTTTTGAACCGTATCGGTTGGCAGCTTTGATTCTGACTTTCGTAAATAGTCTCTGTTTGACGAACCGGACTCGATTCATGAGAGGAGGGAGATAATAGTATAATATTATCATTATACTATTATTAGAAAATGCTTGAATGATATTATAAGGTTACCTGGTCTGTTTTAGTTAAAAACAGAAAATCGGTTTAACCGGGTTTACGGTTTACTGGTGCAGCTTAGCACCAGCACTCTCTGATGACTTTAGCAATGCTAAGGCCTTATTATACATGTTCTATTCTCATAATAAATATGTTACCAGTGTCATTTTTGCTATTAGCTCATAAAATAATTTTTAGAGATGTTTTTGCAAGTGTTCCGATACATCTAGTTTTAGTAGTTATACACCTGGGATATTTTAATATTATTTTAATCCACCTTCAAGCCAACCAATCACAACTCACCCTACACCCCCAAAACCCCCAAGGCTGCCTCATTTGCTCATTGTGGCCGAAAATCACCAAGAGAAAAAGGAGAGAAAGTTCTTGGTTCATAAATCTTCAAAGCTTGATTTCTTCTGAACTAAAACTCAAACCAAAACTCCGATTTCACCAAAATGATCCTCTCTTCTTCCTCTACATAACCATATAACATATCAAGGCTGGAAATAAGGTGAGATGGCTGTCTCCCTCCCTCTTCAATTCGGTTTTCAAGGAAAACCATGCAAAACATGTGTTTTCTTGATGTTTTTCCTTAGGAATCATGCTTAACTTGACTTGAGGGCCAAGAAACGTGACTTTCCAGAAAGTCTAAGGTTAGAAATTACTTCCTAACATGCTGAGTGAGATTTGGTTAGTTGAGGGTTTTTGGATTTAAAGTTGTTCTTGATGTGATTTAGGAGGAAAAAGTGCTAAAGCACCACCTGAAAGCCTAACTGAATTAGGAGCAGCAAAACCAGGTAGGGTTTGATGAATTTAATCTTGATTGATTGTGTTTGAGTTGTTTAATTATGATGTGGTTTGGCTGTGCTTGAAATTGATTGTTTATATGAGTGATTCTTGTTGAAAGTTTGTTGAAAATTTGATGAAATTTGATGATATTTAAGCTATGAATGTTGTTCTTGAGGGCTGCTGGAAAACGAAACCCTAGGCCTTAAATTGGGGTTCAATTTGTGTTAAAATCATGTAGAAAAGATGGGGTTTTAGTGGCTGGGAATTTATTTTGAATTTTGGTAAAAATCGGTTGCTGAAAAGACTGAAAAACGGGTAAAAACAGAGAAAGAATCTGAAGAATTTACGAAGAACACTTTGAGTGTGGTGAAGAACAATGAAGAACACCTTTTAGATCTTAGAAAGGGCAAAGAAGTAATTAATTTGGTGTTTGAGGGGTTATTTGGTAATTTTTGAAAGTTAGGGTGGTTAAAGTAGAAATATTAAAAGTTACCGGGGTAAAAAGTTAATTTTAAAGGTTAAAAGGTAAAGGCAAGGTAATTTTCGAAAATTTAATGATAAAATAATAAATAATAATAAAATATTAAATAATAATATTTAATTAAAAATAATATTTTAATAAAAATAATAAAATAATGCGAAAAAGGCAATTTTCTGTAAAAGCATTAGAAAGACAACTTTAAGTGCAGAATCTCATAGTTACCTTCATAAAACACTTAGGGAGTGGTAAGAACATATTAGCGAGGCAAAGATAAAAGAAAGATAAAAAGTTAAAGGAAAGATAAAAACCAAAGAAAAGTCTGTAAAGTTTTAATAACAGAAGAACAGACAGAGACTAGCGAACGAACTAGGGCAACATAGTTAGTCCTTGAGTTGCGACTAGAGTTAGGTATTATATGAAAAGTTAAACTGTTTTAGTATAGACTTAATGAACCTATACCTGGGACAGGCAAACTATTCATACCGAGATTTACATAAGCTTTAAATACATTCGTTAAACAGAGAAAAGAGTAATCAGAGCAGAGTAAAGAAACACAGAGAACAGAGTAACTAGAGCAGAATAAAGGGATACAGAGAAAAGAGTAATCAGAGCAAAGTAAAAAAGACAAAGAGAAAAGAGTAATGTGATAAAGAGAAATGGTTTGAGCCAAGATATTGTAAAAGTGAAAGATGTAAAGTTTGTATAGTATGATTGAACAGAGAAAGAAAGAGATATTGCATAAGAATGTGAATGTGATGACGAATAATGAGAATGATAATGAATGATGATAATAAGAATGATTATGTAAGAATCTGCTACAGAGAGGCAGTCAGATAGATGGTGGTACGACCACTGAGAACGCTTTCCTGGGATACCTTGCTATAATGCTTTGCTGTAAGACAGAGGTTGCTTACAGAGGTATCAAGATGAATGTGCTCCTGTAAGACCGAGGTTGCTTACAGTGAGTGTGTTGTTGCTCCTGTAAGACAGAGGTTGCTTACAGTGAGTATGTTGTTGCTCCTGTAAGACAGAGGTTGCTTACAGTGAGTCTGTTGGGCGTATATCGGCTAATAAGTTTCGCCCTGCAAGACAAAGGTTGCTTGCAGTGGATACCCTGCAAGACAAAGGTTGCTTGCAGTGGATATTGCCAACAGGAAAGCCTTATCCAGACAGAGGTTGCTGGGTAACGTCGGGAGCGGGTATGTAACCGACAGATGAGCTCATTACCTGCGCTAGGGCTAGACATGCATCATACCTAGTTGCGCATTTCCTTTGTTATGATTGTGGTATAAATGTATGCTTTCCTTGTTTGTATTCTATTCTCTGTGTTTGTGTTGTATTTTCTTGTATTCTTCTGTTTGTGTTCTGTTTTCTATTTTCTCTATTTCCTCTATTTATCTTCATCTTCTATTTACTGCTTTTTGTATTTTGCTATTCGTTTTCAAAACAACACGAAATTAATGAACTTAACTAATAACCCCGGCCCTACTAAGAACTCCCCAGTTCTTACCCCTTCTCTCTCCCTTTCCCCTTCAGATGGAAGTAAGAGTACCTTACCGTAGTTCGCTGATGACCGTTCGCAAGAAGAGGATTCTGCTCTAGATAGTTTTCTGAGTCTAGGGTGAATATCGTTCTCTGTTTATATGTATATACTGTGAAACCAGCCAACGTCTATACCCCATTCGTATGCACACTTTAACCTAAATCCTATGTACGAGATTCCTATTGTGTGGCTACTTCATGAGGTACCAGAGAGACGTCCTGTGGAAAAGTCTGATCGTGCAGAGGAGTAGCAGATGATGTTCTATCTTCTGATGACGTTCCACCTGACTTGAATTTTGAAGACCTAGAACGTACCTTCCCTCGCTTTAGTAGTTTAGAGGGACTAGGTAAGTATAGAGTTTAGGCTAGCCTGGGTGCCAGCTTAGAGACTTCTTGAACAGGTCAGGACCTGGGATGTTATATGTATGTATATGTATATAGTTATTATCTAGCTATATCTAGGGGTGTTCTAACTAAAAGTCTATACTTAAATAAAAGTTGGATCACTGATTGTTGTTGACTGCTTGTAATGTATTTATGTGTAGTTGTTTATAACCGTTTTATCTGTTATCAGTTGTGAATTGATTATGTGTGATTCCGTCTATTAACTCAAATGTTTTCAAAAAAAAAATATACCTCGCAAATTAACCACGCTTTTAACAACGAATCAGGCTCATATGATAAATAATAGATAATAATTAGGAAGACAAATTGGTAGCGCTCAGTTTCTGGTATGATCTGGACATATTGAAAATTGGGTCGTTACAGTAGATGCAGGTATTAGGTTGATACTTGCCCCAAGATCACATAAAGCTTGCTTGGCACAAATACCCTCTAATGTGCATGGTATCATAAAGCTCCCAGGATCTTTAAGCTTCTCAGGTAAGCTTTTCAGAATGACTGCACTGCATTCTTCAGTGAGGTAAACTTTTTCAGTCTCCCTCCAATCCTTCTTATGACTTAAGATCTCTTTCATGAACTTAGCATAAGAGGGTATTTGCTCAAGTGCTTCTGCAAACGGAATCTTTATTTCAAGAGTCCTGAGATAGTCTGCAAAGCGGGCAAATTGCTTATCCTGTTCCGCTTGGCGGAGTTTTTGAGGATAAGGCATTTTGGCCTTGTATTCCTCAACCTTAGTTGCTGCAGGTTTATTACCTACAGAAGTGGGTTGGGAAGCTTTTTTAGAAGGGTTGTTATCAGCACTTGTATGTGACTGATCACCCACTGGCATTTGAATGCCAGGGGTGGAAGCTGGAGTGGCGTTAAACGCCACTTCCTTATTTGTTACTGGCGTTTCAACGCCAGAACCATGTTCCCTTTGGGCGTTCAACGCCGGATTCATGCTTGTTTCTGGCGTTGAACGCCAGGAATGAGCATGGTCTGGGCGTTCAGCGCCAGCATCATTCCTCTCTGGGCTCTGATTGTCCTCAGAGGGATTTTGAGTAGACATCTGTTCATTTCTTGGCTTCCTGCTGCTTTGGAGTGAGGTATTTAATGTTTTCCCACTTCTTAATTGAGCTGCTTGGCATTCTTCTGCTATTTGTTTTGACAGTTGCTTTTCTGTCTGCTTTAATTGCACTTCCATATTCCTGTTAGCCATTCTTGTTTCCTGCAATATTTCCTTGAATTCGGCTAGCTGCTGAGTTAGAAAGTCTAATTGCTGATTAAATTCATTAGCCTGATCCACCGGACTGAGTTCTGCAGTTACTGTTTTAGCTTCTTCTTTCATGGAAGATTCACTGCTTAGGTACAGATGCTGATTTCTGGCAACTGTATCAATGAGCTCTTGAGCTTCTTCAATTGTTTTTCTCATATGTATAGATCCACCACTGAGTGGTCTAGAGAAATCTGAGCTTTTTCTGTAAGCCCATAGTAGAAGATGTCCAATTGCACCCACTCTGAAAATATTTCCGAGGGGCATTTTCTTAGCATCTCTCTGTATCTCTCCCAGGCATCATAAAGGGATTCATTATCTCTTTGTTTGAAGCCTTGGATGCTTAGCCTTAGCTGTGTCATCCGTTTTGGAGGGAAATAGTGATTCAGGAATTTTTCTGACAGCTGTTTCCATGTTTTTATGCTGTTCTTAGGCTGGTTATTTAACCACCTCTTAGCTTGATCTTTTACATCAAATGGAAACAGTAATAATCTGTAGACATCCTGATCTACTTCCTTATCATGTACTGTATCAGCAATTTGCAGAAATTGTGCCAGAAATTCTGTAGGTTCTTCATGTGGAAGACCAGAGTACTGGCAGTTTTGCTGCACTATGATAATGAGCTGAGGATTCAGCTCAAAGCTACTAACTCCAATGGAGGGTATACAGATACTACTCCCATATGAAGCAGTAGTGGGGTTAGCATATGACCCCAGAGTCCTCTTGGACTGTTCATTCCTACTTGCTTCCATATTGGATTACAATAGATAATTTATATGTTGATTTTATTTATTTTATAAAAGTGGAATAAATAAAAACAAAATATATAAAAAGAAGTTAAAAATATTTTTTTTTTGAAAATTTTTCGAAAAATTTGAAATTAAAATCTGAAATTTATATAAAAAATTTCGAAAATGTAGTTTTAAAATTACTTAGAAAAGATATATTTTTATTATGATGAAAGAGAAAAACACACAAAAGGCACAAGACTTAAAACTTTTAGATCTAATGCTCCTTATTTTCGAAAATTTTTGGAGGAAAAACACCAAGAAACACCAAACTTAAAAATTTTAAGATCAAAACACAAGAAAAACTCAAGAACACCTTGAAGATTCACAAGAACACCAAACTTAAAATTTTTAGAAAACTTTAATCAAATTTTCGAAAATTATAAAGAGATTAACAAGAAAACACCAAACTTAAAGTTTGGCACAAGATTAAATCCAAGAAAAATTATTTTTGAAAAAGGTTCCAAAGGGGATAACCAATTATCAAGAACAACTTAAAAATCAAGGAAGAACCAAGAACACTAACACGAGATTTTTAAAGAAAATATAAAATATGCAATTAACACCAAACTTAGAATAAGACACTAAACTCACGAAAAATTAACAGTTAATTAAGAAAAATAATATTTTTGAAAAGAAATTTTTTTGAAAAGAAACTATCCTATCAGAATTTAATGACTCTATAAAAATAAATTATTCCTGATCTACGAAATAAAATATGCCTTCAATTGTTCAAACTCAATAATCCCCGGCAACGGCGCCAAAAACTTGGTGCACGAATTTGTGATCCGCACAACTAACCAGCAAGTGCACTGGGTCGTCCAAGTAATACCTTACGTGAGTAAGGGTCGATCCCACGGAGATTGTTGGTTTGAAGCAATCAATGTTTATTTTATTAATCCTAGTCAGGATGTCAATAAGATTAATTGGTTTTAATGATAAGAAGTCAAAGTATTTGGAATAAGGAATTGTTACTTTATTAATGGAGAATATGTTGGAGTTTTGGAGATGCTTTGTCCTCTGAATCTCAACTTTTCCTTGAAATCCTCTTCCCACACGCAAGGTCCCTTCCATGGCAAGCTCTATGTAGGGTGTCACCGTTGTCAATGGCTACTTCCCATCCTCTCAGTGAAAACGTTCCTATGCTCTGTCACAGCACGGCTAATCATCTGTCGGTTCTCAATCAGGTTGGAATAGAATCCATTGATTCTTTTGCGTCTGTCACTAACGCCCAGCCTTCAGGAGTTTGAAGCTCGTCACAGTCATTCAATCCCAGAATCCTACTCGGAATACCACAGACAAGGTTTAGACTTTCCGGATTCTCATGAATGCCGCCATCAATCCGGCTTATACCACGAAGATTCTGATTAAGGAATCTAAGAGATACTCATTCAATCTGATGTAGAACGGAGGTGGTTGTCAGGCACACGTTCATGGATTGAGGAAGGTGATGAGTGTCACGGATCATCACCTTCTCCACAATTAAGCGCGAATGAACATTTTAGATAAGAACAAGCGTGTTTGAATGGAAAATAAAGGAATTGTATTAATTCATCGAGACGCTGCAGAGCTCCTCACCCCCAACAATGGAGTTTAGAGACTCATGCCGTCAAAAAGTATGTAATTCAGATCTAAAAATGTCATGAGGTACAAGAATAGTCTCTAAAAGTTGTTTAAATAGTAAACTAGTAACCTAGGTTTACAGAAAATGAGTAAACTAAGATAACTGGTGCAGAAATCCACTTCTGGGGCCCACTTGGTGTGTGCTGGGGCTGGGACTAAAGCTTTCCACGAGTTGAGGCTTTTCTTGGAGTTGAACTCCAAGTTATGACGTGTTTTGGGCGTTCAACTCCGGATCATGACGTGTTTCTGGCGTTTAACTCCGGACAGCAGCATGTACTTGGCGTTCAAAGCCAAGTTACGTCGTCTATCCTCGCGCAAAGTATGGAATATTATATATTGCTGGAAAGCCCTGGATTTCTACTTTCCAACGCCATTGAGAGTGCGCCAATTGGACTCCTGTAGCTCCAGAAAATCCATTTCGAGTGCAGGGAGGTCAGGATCCAACAGCATCAGCAGTCCTTTTTCAGCCTAACTCAGATTTTTGCTCAGCTCCCTCAATTTCAGCCAGAAAATACCTGAAATCACAGAAAAACACACAAGCTCATAGTAAAGTCCAGAAATATGATTTTTGCCTAAAAACTAATATTATTCTACTAAAATCTAACTAAAACATGCTAAAATCTACATGAAATTACCCCCAAAAAGCGTATAAAATATCCGCTCATCAACAGCCAACCATCAACCACATGGGGGCAAAATGAAGAAACTCAAGAGGAGCAACAGAAAGAACAAGTCTAGTACATGCACAACCAAAATTCTAGACCAAATGAAATCAATGGCGATACTTACAACCCTTCATGGAAGAACCACCCCAACCTCAGATGGGGAGACAACCACAATCAAACTCAGCAGCAATGGCAAAGAAACTCAAACCAAAATAGTTTGAAAAACACAAACCAAAATAACCAACAGAATAATAACCAAACCACATATAGAAAACCACAAAACACCCACCCCAATTCTAACCTTCATCCATCCAATAACCAAGCCTATAACCAAAATACTCATTCTTAACCCTCAACACCCCACAATCAACCAATCTCACAAGACTCACAGAGGATTACCAACTTAGAGCTCTTAATGGGAAAAATGATGAAGCACCAAGAGATGACATTAAGGAACCAGGAAGCCTCCATGAAAAATATGGAAAGGCAAATTGGACAACTCTCCAAGCAGATCACCATTGAAAGACCATCAAGCTCACTACCAAGTGACACCATTCCTAATCCAAAAGAGGAGTGTAAGGCAATACAACTAAGGAGTGGAAAGATCCTGGTGAAGAATGAAGAAGCAACTAAGAAGCCAAAGGAAAGTGACAAGAAATAAGCTGAAGAAGAGGCATCCAATGATAAAGAGGTAACAGCAAGCAAGCAGACCTCAGAGGAGCTCAAAGAAAAGGAAGATTAGCCACAAAAATCAAGGAAAGAGAAGGAAGCAATGAGAAAGCCAACCAAGAAACAAAGGCAGGAAGTGAACTTTACACCTCCACTGCCATATCCTCAAAGGGTTCAACAAGTAGACTCAGGACCAACACTTCCCAAAATTTCTTGAAGTCTTCAAGAAGTTGGAGATCAATATTTCCTTAGCAGAAGCACTTGTGCAAATGCCCCTGTATGCAAAGTTCTTGAAAGAACTTATCAACAAGAAAAGGAGTTGGCAAGAGAAGGAAACTATACTTCTCACGGAAGAATGCAGTGCTGTGATTCAAGGAGGTATCCCACAAAAGCTCAAAGATCTAGGGAGCTTTGTAGTTTCGTGTACCAAAGGCAAATTGACCCTAAACAAATCTCTCTGTGACCTTGGTGCTAGCATCAATTTGATGTCGTTATCAATGATGAAAAAGCTTGCCATAGAAGAACTCAAACCCACCAGGATGTCTTTGGTGATGGCTGACAGATCAATCAAAACACCCAATGGCATTGTGGAAAACATGTTAGTAAAGGTTGGGAAGTTTATCTTCCCTACAGACTTTGTAATTCTGGATACAGAGGAAGAAGGAAACAATTCAATTATCTCGAGGAGACCATTCTTAGCCACAGCCAGAGCCATTATTGATGTAGAGAACGGAGAGATGATTTTTAGGGTGCATAATGAACAAATGGTCAAAAATGTCTTCAAATCAATGCAACACTCCCCTGAACAAGAAAACTACATGAAGGTGGATATGATAGAAAGTCTGGTGGAGAAAATGTTAGAAGCCACTTGTCCTGAGCAACAGGAAGAAGAAGTAGTAGAAATTTCCAGTGAAGACAAGGAGAAAGAGAAGCCAAAACAGGAGTTGAAGCCTTTCCCCCCTCACCTCAAATATGTGTTCCTGGGAAAAGAAGAAACCCTACTAGTGATCATTAACTCCTCCTTAAATATGGAAGACGAGACAAGGCTGATTGAAGTGTTGAAAGCCCACAAAACAGCCTTGGGTTGGACAATTGAGGATATCAAAGGCATTAGCCCAGCCATTTGTATACATAAAATTTTGCTGGAAGAAGAATCAAAGCCTGTGGTTCAGCCCAAAAGAAAACTCAACCCAGCCATGAAGGAGGTGGTTCAAAAAGAAGCCATGAAGTTATGGAATGCTGGAATAATTTTTCCAATCTCTGACAGCTCATGGGTGAGCCCGGTTCAAGTTGTACCAAAAAAAGGAGGAATGACGGTCATCACCAATGAGAAGAATGAGTTTATCCCTACCAGAACAGTGACTGGGTGGAGGATGTGCATAGACTATAGAAGATTGAATGATACCACAAGGAAAGATCATTTTCCTCTCCCATTCATTGATCAGATGCTGGAAAGATTAGCCGGCCATGCCTATTATTGCTTCTTGGATGGGTATTCCGGGTACAATCAAATCGTGGTGGACCCCAAGGACCAAGAGAAGACTGCCTTCACATGTCCATTTGGAGTTTTTGCATATAGGAGGATGCCCTTTGGGTTATGCAACGCCCCAGCCACGTTTCAGAGGTGTATGCTTTTCATTTTCTCTGATATGGTTGAAAAATTTTTAGAAGTCTTCATGGATGATTTTTCTGTCTTTGACAATTCATTTAATACTTGTCTACATCATTTAACTCTTGTTTTGAAAAGATTCCAAGAAACTAACTTGGTCTTGAACTGGGAAAAAATGCCATTTCATGGTTCCTAAAGGGATAGTTCTTGGGCATAAAGTGTCATGCAAAGGTATAGAAGTTGATAAAGCTAAAATAGAAATGATTGAAAAACTTCCTATACTTGTTAATGTGAAAGCAGTAAGGAGTTTTCTTGGGCATGCTGGTTTTTATAGAAGGTTCATCAAAGATTTCTCAAAAATAGCAAAACCATTGAGCAATTTGCTAGTGATTGACAACCCTTTCATCTTTGATGGCAACTGTAAGCATGCCTTTGAAACATTAAAGAGAAAACTCATCACAGTGCCAATCATCATACCCCCTGATTGGAACTTACCTTTTGAACTTATGTGTGATGCAAGTGACCTTGCTATTGTTGCTGTGCTAGGACAAAAGAAAGATAAGTTGCACCATGTCATATATTATGCCAGCAAAGTGTTAAATGAAGCACAGAAAAATTATACCACCACTGAGAAAGAACTTTTGGCAATTGTTTATGCATTTGATAAGTTTAGGCAATACTTGATTGGCTCAAAAGTTATAGTGTATACTGACCATGCCGCTCTCAAGTATTTAATGTCTAAACAGGATTCAGAGCCACGGCTTATTAGGTGGGTGCTGCTGCTACAAGAGTTTGATATTGAAGGAGATAGGAAGGGAAGTGAAAATCAAGTGGCAGATCATTTATCAAGAGTACCACAAAAAGCCTATCAAGATAGACCACAACAAGTCAATGAGAATTTCCCTGATGAGCACTTGTTCCAAATTCAACAAGCACCTTGGTTTGCTGACATAGCAAATTACAACGTAGGAAGAAAGATTCCCAAGGAATTCACCAAGCAAAAAATCAAGAAGCTACTCAATGAAGCAAAGAAATTTCTATGGGACAAACCATTCTTATTTAGACGGTGTTCTGATGGAGTGATAAGAAAATGTGTCCCTAAAGGTGAAATGAGCAACATTCTCTGGCACTGTCACGGTTCAGCTTATGGAGGGCATTTTGGACCCGAAAGAACAGCAGCCAAGGTACTTCAAAGTGGATTTTATTGGCCAACAATCTTTAAGGATGCTAGAGAGTTTACTCATTAATGCAGTGAATGCCAAAAGGCTGGAGGTTTGACAAGGAGGAATGAGATGCCTCAAAACTATATCCTGGAAGTGGAGTTGTTTGACCTCTGGGGCATTGATTTCACGGGCCCATTTCCCCCCTCTTACTCTTTTAAGTACATATTGGTAGTAGTAGAATACGTTTCAAAATGGGTGGAAGCCATAGCCACAACCACGTGTGATGCACCAGTTGTTCTTCAGTTCTTAAAGAAACACATATTCACCAGGTATGGAGTACTTAAAGGATTGGTGAGTGATGGCGGTGGTCACTTCTGCAACAGACAGATGGAGAAGCTACTTCATAAGTATGGAGTGATACATAAAGTGGCTACACCTTACCATCCACAGACCAATGGTCAGGTAGAACTTACCAATAGGGAGTTGAAGAAAATTTTGGAGAAGACAGTGGGAGCTACTAGAAAGGATTGGACTAAAAAACTGGAAGATGCACTTTGGGCATACAGGACAGCATTCAAGATACCTATTGGGAAATCCCCCTTCCAGCTATTGTATGGCAAATCTTGTCACCTCCCTGTAGAGCTCGAACATAGAGCTTTTTGGGCCACTAAACTTCTCAACCTTGATTCCCAAGCTGCAGGAGAAAAAAGGCTGTTACAACTAAATGAGTTGGACGAATTTAGGCTAGAAGCTTATGAAAGTGCTAAGATATATAAGGAAAGAGCTAAGAGGTGGCATGATAAGAAGATCATAAAGAAGGAATTCAAGCTAGGACAGCAAGTGCTCGTGTACAATTCAAGACTTAAGATATTTCCTGGCAAACTTAAGTCTAAATGGACTGGCCCATATTTAGTGACAAAGATATTTCCTTATGGAAGCCTTGAGCTGCTAGATGAAGCTACACAGAGCCACTTCACAGTGAATGGACACTGAGCAAAGCCTTACTTAGGAGGACAATGGGACAAGGAGAAAGAAATCCAGAATCTGAACTAAGCAAGCACTAAGGATGTCAAGCTAGTGACAATAAAAGAGCGCTTGTTGGGAGGTAACCCAATCTGAGGTAGTTTCCATTTCATAGCTATTTTAATAAAAAGGTCAATTAGCTCTATCCGTATTGCAAGGTGCTAAGTTTAGTGTTACACACCACAATAATATAAGGGAGAATGAAGAATTCTAAGTTTGGTGTTCCACCAAAATCTCATCATAAAATACATTCTCACCCCCCTGCACAAAGCTAGGTCCATGCAATCGGATAAACTAGTTAACTATTCTGCTGTTTTCTAGTCATTCATTTTATTGCTTTTGAAAAAGAAGAAGATTTTGCATATAGCTAATTTGTTGCATAAGAAGCATTGGCAAGGAATTAAGTTTGGTGTTTGCACACCAAAGTAAGCTCAAAAGCCCACAGATAAAGTCTTGCAGATTAACTGAATACCTAAAGGAGTTGAAAAGCAAGCAACATTTGAGGAGTATGCAGGAAAATAGCCAAAAACTTAGGGAACATCTGCATTATGACTTACAAGGAGCAAAAAGAAGGAAGAATGAAAAGCTGCAACCCAACAGGTTGTATTTATACTTGATCCTTGTTGATATGTAATGATTTAATTCAGAAAGCCCTTTATGTCTGGCTGAAATGATTATTTACTTGCAAGTGGAGGTACATGTTGAAGAAAGCTATCTACATAAATTTTGCTTGAAAGCCATCTGCATAATAATTGTCATCATTCATTAGCTTGAATTTTGTTTTGTTTCCTTTGCTTTTTGAATAAAAGAGAGATGTTTGACTTAGAAAAGTAATTGTTCAATGTTGCAAAAGTTAGAATGAAAGTTAATGGTGGTATGTGTTTGATTCAATTGTTAGCTCATAGAATAATTGCTGCATAATGACATGTTACTTGAAGCCTAAGCTAGTTTGCTACTATGATTTCTCAATTAATGAAAGTCCCTTGAAAATAAATCAAAACAAATAGAAAAAGAAGAAGAAAAGACAAAGGGTAAAGAAACAAACAATAAGGCTAGACACTAATAGCTTGGACCCTAGGACATATGCCTGTGGTGTTTATGTACTAGGATATGCTTGGACAAGTAAGTTCTAAGGAGTATTTTAAAACTTGGCAACTTAGATCAACTGATTTGGGATTGCCAACTGAAATTCCACAATAAAGAGTAACCTAGCTACAAAACATTTAGTTATCCAAAGAGATGTTGGGCATCAATGATCCTAGGAAGCAAAAGTGAGCCATGTGTCTGTGGTGAAGAAATGTTGAGTGAAATTAAGCCAAAGGCCACTGCAACATTTGCCACCAAGTCTTCAATAAGTAATAAGCTCTTTATGCAAAAGAAAGAAGAAAAGCTAACAAGGGAAATGAGCAAAAAGTAAGGCATTGTAGCAGCAACCTTGGTGAATCCTTAAGGAAACATTGTTTGTTTTGATAGCAAGTAATAAATGAGCTACTTTTTGAATCTGCATAAAACCCCATAAGCCAAATTCAACTATCTGCTTAATAAGGACATATATACTTATCTATTTCATTATATCTTCTCTTATGTTTGATGCTTGCTTGGGGACAAGCAAGTTTTAAGTTTGGTGTTGTGATGACAAGTCATCTTAGCCTAGTTTCACTAGCCTTTTTCTTTGTTTTCATTAGGTTTTATGCACTTTCTTGCATTTTAAGTAAGTAATTTGGAATGAAAATGCATGACTTCTTTAAATCAAACAACCACCATTTTAATTGATGCTAAATCATGAGGTTTGGGCTAAAATTAATTGATTTTTAATGATTTATAAACCTTGTGAATTTGGTGATACTTTGATTGGTTATTTTGATTAATTGTAGGTGAAGAAAAGAAGAAAACAAGAAAGCGTGGCTTAAGAAGTGTGGCTCAAGGAAAAGAAAAGTGTGGCAAAGAACATAAGGAAGCGTGGCACATGAAATGAGGGAAGCCACAATGCTCACCCCAAGAGCTCAGTGCTCTCCAAAGGAGCACAACAATTAACCAAGGAAGCAATGTCTCAATGCTCTGCTCACCTTGTGAGCTGAGCATAATTTGAAGCCAAGAAACAAAGAAAGGAAAAACAATGCTCAGCTCACCAAGGGAGCATTATCGGGCATTCATCAAAAGAAATTCATGGAAATTATTTGCCAAATACCTTCTCCAAGAGTCGAACCAAGAACCAAGGGGGAGTGGGGAACCGTTACTCACAAGGAAAATAAGCCAAGAATTGGCCAATTGCATCATCCAAGGTTCGAACTCAACACTTTGAGGAAGCAAGGAGCAAAGAGCTACAAGGAAACCAAGAAAATACCACCAGCGCATGCTTCCCTCAAGTTTCGAACCAAGGACCTCCCTTGGAAGCTCCAATGCTCAACTCACTTGGAGAGCTGAGTGCTACTCCTTGGTGCATCACACAAGAGCTTGACACGGGCCAAAGGAAATGAGCGCGCAACAATTTGACACGGCCAGGGAACAAGACGCGCACAAGGCATGCATGCAAGGCCCCAATGCTCAGCTCACCTTGTGAGTAGAGCATTCCCCTGGTGCCTTCACTAACATTGCACGCTACAAAGGATCCCCACACAAATCCTCAATGCTCAGCTCCCCACTTGAGCTGAGCATCCTCCTAGAAGCAAATTCTCCATGGGCTGAAAATTGAATTAAAAATCCAACTTAATTCATTTCTTCACCAATTCAAAAGCCCATCCAAATTCCAAAATCCAAGAATACAAAGTGTATAAATAGTAGGTAGTTTGATGTAATTAAGAACCTCTAGAATCACTTTTGAATTTTCTTTTAACTTCCATTTTTTGGGCTTTTACTTTGGGATTTAGTTCTTAGAGAATTGGGGAGGAGAATTGATCTCTCTTCTTCCTTGTTCTTGCTTGAGCACCCTTTACTTTTCTTGCTTTGGATCTTGGGTGAAGAATTGAAGGACTTCTATTTCAATCTCACCTTGAGATCTCTTGTTTTAATTTTCTGCATAATTGAATTTCAATTTCTGTTTACTGCTTCATCTCTACTCTTTCTACAATTCACTGTTCTTTATTTCTTTTGTAATTGTTCTTGTTGGATCAAGGAAGGAATTGAGATCTAGACTTGTTTTCTAGTCTCTTCCACTTCTTATATCTTCAACCTTCTTTTAAATTACTGCAAATTAAGCATCGCTCACTTTCTGTTCTTAAATTTTCAAAGCATTTTTACTTTTCTGTTTGAGATCTACCTTAATTCAATTTATCTTCTACTTGTCTGTTTATTGCAATTCACTTGTTCTTGTTTAATTTCTGCAATCTCAGTTCCCAATCCCTTTTATAATTCAAGCAATTTACATTTCTTGCACTTTAAGTTTCAGCCATTTATATTTCTTGCAATTTAAGTTTCTACACTTTATATTACTTGCACTTTAAGATTCAGCTTCTTTACTTTCTTTGCTCTTTAATTTACGGCAATTCTTCCCTTCTCCTTTACATTTCAAGCAATTTAGCTTCTGTTAATCACAAACACTCAACCAATACTTGATTCTCTTGACTAAATCAACCACTAAACAAAAATTGCACAATCCTTCAATCCCTGTGGGATCGACCTCACTCAAGTGAGTTATTATTACTGGATGCGACCCGGTGCACTTGCCGGTGAGTTTCGTGTTGGATCATTTTCCACTTCTAGTAGCGAGACCACCGCTCTTGCCAAATCCTTGGTTGAGATGACAAATATTCTAAAGCAACTCCAATTGGGTCAACAACAACCTTCACCACCTCCTTAATAATATAACCAACAACCTCCTCAACAATATAGTCAACAATTGGTCCCCCAAAAAGTGTGTGGCATTTGCTCTTGCTATTCCCATTACACGGACGAGTGTCCAAGTCTTCAAGAAGATAACACCTTGGCGGATACCCACAACTATTATGACCGCCCGACTCAAGGGTACCACCAACAAGGCGGCAAATTCAACCAAGGGTATCCCCAAAAAGGAGGAAGCTACAACCAAGGGGGTGGCAATTATAATCAAAATTGGAGGGACAATCACCAACAAGGAGGTAGGGACAACAACAACAATGGAGGCAATCAAAGATAGAACAACAACAACTCACAAAATCGATACTCCCAAAACCAACCATACACTGAACAAAACCAAGGAAGAAACTACCAAACCTATCAACCACCACATCAACGACCACCACCTCTACCCAACCAATCACAAGCCCCTCAAATCACATACCCTTCCACTTCTCCCAATCAAGATGATACACTCCGGACTATTCTCCAAGGCCAAAAAGAGCTCCAAACCACACTTGCTTCCAGCCTTACCGGTCTTGCATCTACTCTACAAGCTCTTCTCACACGCATGGATTCACCCTCCACTTTTGCTCCGCAAGCCCCAAATTCTAGTGCCATTCCTTCTCAACCTCAATCTAATCCAAAAGGTGGCATTAATACCATTACCTTAAGATCCGGGACTCAATTGAAAGAGAAGAAGGCAAAGGACCCAAGTCCAATCATAATCACTCAAGAGGAAGAGGGAATCGAGATAGAAGAAATAGAATAGGAGGAGGAAGCACAAGTCATAGTTGAGGATGAAGAGACTCAACCAACAAGTGAGGTCCCCAAGAATAAGGGTGCCGTGGAAGAAGAAATTGCTCAACCAATCCCATTTCCTACACTTGCAAAGAAAGCTAGGAAGCATATGGAACTTGACCCCAAAATGGTAGAAATATTCAAGAAAGTTGAGGTAATTATCCCTCTCTTTGATGCTATCCATCAAGTACCTAAATATGCAAAATTTCTTAAGGATTTATGCATGAACAAGGATAGAATTCTTGAGTTAGAAACTATTCCATTGGGGAGTTCCATTTCCGCTTTAATGGGAGCATTACCCGAGAAGTGTGATGATTTGGGCCCGTGCATGGTCACTTGTACCGTAGATAGGGTTCAATTTCTAGATTGTATGTGTGATCTCGGTGCATGTGTTAGCATTATACCTCTTTTCGTCTACTGTATATTGAAGCTACCACCATTGAAGAAGTCGGCGGCAAGATTTGTCTTGGCGGACAAGAGCATAATAACCATGACGGTTGTTGCAGAAGATGTATTGGTGAATATAAAAGGGTTGGTATTTCCAATTGATTTTTACGTTCTTGAGATGCCATCAAGCGAGTCCAAGAGGGCATCATCTATCCTACTTGGGAGACCATTTTTGAGAACTCTACATTCAGGTTGGATGCCTACTCAGGAACCTACTCATTTGAAATAGATGGGAGAGTTGTGAGTTTTAGCCTAGAAGAAGCAATGAAGCACCCACCGGAGAATCATTCTCTATTCTGGTGTGACCCAATTGACAACATTGTGGCCGAAGTGCATTTTGCAAAGTTAGATGAGAAGCATATGATTGAAGACACAAGTGAAAATCCAAGTGAAGCAAACGCATTACCCCATCTGGATCATCCGGAAGTTCCAGCCTCAAGTCAAGACCAAAAGGTAGAATTAAAGCCACTACCACCCCACCTAAAGTACTCATATCTTGATGAAGCCCACAAGTTCCCCGTGATTATTGCAAGGGAACTAAATCATCAACAAGAAGAAAAGTTGCTATGTGTTTTGAGGAAGAACAAAAAGGCCATAGGGTGGAGCTTGGCGGATCTAGTGGGAATAAGCCCACAAGTATGCGAGAACCGAATATTCCTCGAGGAAAGAGCTAGACCCGTTCAACAACCTCAAAGGCGACTCAATCTTACCATTCTAGAGGTTGTGAAAAAAGAGGTCACTCGGCTACTAGAAGCGGATCATCTACCCCATTTTGGATAGTGAATGGGTGAGCCCGGTCCAAGTCGTGCCAAAGAAATTCGGGGTGACCAAAATCAAGAATGAGAGCGGGGAGCTCATAGCAACAAGGGTGCAAAACTCTTGGAGGGTGTGCATCGACTACCGAAGGTTGAATGCGGCCACTAGAAAAGATCATTTCCCACTACTGTTTATCAACCAAATGCTTGATCAATTAGCCGGTAAATCTCATTATTGTTTTCTAGATGGTAATTCGGGGTACTTCCAAATACACATTGCTCTAGAAGATCAAGAAAAAACCACATTTACTTGACCCTTTGGAACCTATGCCTATAAGCGTATGCCATTCGGCTTATGTAATGCACTTGCAACTTTCCAAAGGTGCATGATGAGCATATTTGGGGATTTTCTAGAGCAATGCATGGAAGTTTTCATGGATGATTTCAGCGTGTATGGTGATTCTTTTGATCATTGCTTAGATAATCTTGAAAAAGTTTTGGAACGATGCACTAAATCAAACCTTGTCTTAAATTTTGAAAAGTGCCATTTCATGGTTAGGCAAGGCATTGTTTTAGGAGATATTGTTTGCAAAGAAGGTATTTCTGTAGATCCAGCAAAAATAAATGTTATATCTAGCTTGCCTTATCCCTCCTCCGAGAGGGAAGTCCGTTTGTTCCTTAGACATGCAGGATTTTACCGAAGATTTATCAAGGACTTTAGTAAGTTAGCATTGCCTCTTTCTCGACTATTGCAAAAGGACATTGAATTTGATCTAAGCAAGGACTGCATGGAAGCTTTCGACAAGCTTAAAGTGGCATTGACACAAGCTCCCATCGTAAGAGGGCCGGATTAGAGTCGGCCATTCGAAATAATATGCGATGCTTCAAACTATGCGGTGGGAGCCGCGTTAGCACAACACGAGGGTAAGAATCCATATGTCATAGCCTATGCATCAAAAACACTAAATGGGGCCTGTTCCGAAGGTTAACTGAAACTATAGGTCGATCTCAGACAAGATCTTCTGTACTAGTTGGAATGGTTTGTGTCCGACATGTTGGACTTGGTGGTGATGCTGATTCTTTCGTTCTCGGAGGGTGGGGGGTACCTGCAAGGGACTCCGATGCTTATGTTAGCAAGGGTATTAAGCAGGTATTGAGTAGAATCAGAGTATGAGTTATACATGGGAGCTCCAATGTATTTATAATGGCATAGAGTGACCTTCTTAGATAAGATAAGTTAGTTATCTTGTCTTATTTTTATCTTATCTTTAATTGAGGTCATCATATCTTCAAGGGAACCGCCATTCTCTCTGTAGGCTTGGGCTACCTTAGGATTTGGGGCGTGTTCCTCCGTTTGGGCCCTCTATTGAGCCTTCCTGTGATTTGGCCGACCTCATTGAGAAGAGGTCGGGTCCTCCTGACCTTAAAGAGGTCGGTCGCTTTGTCTGTAGAACATCCCGAGTCGGAAAGCTCGACCCAGGGTATGAACAGTGCCACTGCTCGAGCTCGGACTTTATTCTGGAGGCCGAGTCTTATTTTTAGTACTTTGAGCCTTTTCAGGTAAAGCTGAACTCGAGCACTTTGTCGCTTTATCTTCCGTAGAGCTCTTTCTTGAATACGGAACATTTCTATTCCGTTTCTTCTGAAAGCGTGCGCTTTTGCCTTTAGCATTTTTTTTCTTGGGAATGCGCGAGGGTTTTTAATGCCCCTATTAATTTGTTTTTGTTCCGTTTCTCTTGGTTTTCTTTATTCAAATTTTGTATCCAAGAGACGGTTTTCCTTTCCCTGTAACTTCCATTCCTTTTCACCGTTTCTTGTCCTGCTCCTCTCGTTTCATTGTGACGCTTTGGCCTTTGCTTGGTGCTTTCTGCTTTGTGGTCGATTCTCTGCTACTCCTTTTTCAAAGTTTTCTTCCTTCTTCCAGGTTGGTTTTGCTTTCCTCTTCACCTTTTTATTTCTGCTACTTTTGCTTTTGATCCTTTTGATGACGCCTTGATTTTGTATGCTTGGAAAGCTTGAACCTTTTCTTTTGTTTCTGTTTTTACTTTTGGAATGTGATTCTTCAATAAAGTTTTGATTTTGCCTAAGTTGTCGTTGGAAAGCTTGAGTCTTTTCATACTGCCATGCTTGACTGTCACTACGATGCATGTTTTCCGGTTTTCTTTTCGTCTTTCTGTGTGCTTTCGGCTGGATTTCCTGGTAGTTTAGTGCCTTTAAGGTTTTGCATGTTGCTGCGTTTTGAAAAAAGGTTGCTCCTTTGGTGGCTTTGTTTTGTCGGTATTTTTTCTACGGAGTGGAGACGATGGTTTCTTGGTGATTTCTGGTTTAAGAGAAAAAAAAGGGTCGTTGCTGGGGTGTGAACTTCTAGGTCCCTTTGGGCTCTTGTTCTGTGGTTGCCTCCAAAGGATCCCCTTGGATCTTTTGTGTAGGTCCTGGGGTCTCCTTTTGTTCCTCATACTGTGCTGGGTTGTGTGGTCAAGTTATTTTGCTATTTGTCCGAGATGTTTTTTAGTAATCCAATATTCTTTTCTTATTGTAGGACTAGTTGGCCTCATGGCTTATCGCAAAAATATTGTTGAGACGTCTTCCCAAGTTCTTGAGGGCATGGCTGATTGGGTGGATTCAATGGTTCTTCTGTGTATTTCTGTCGTGGACTCTGATTTTGGTATAGAGCTGCGAAAATATCATGATGAAAGAGTTTGTTTTCCCACCTCAGTCGAGGGGGAGCGCCTTCTTCTATGCTTATGAATATTTTTTTAGTCAGTTGAATATTATTTTTCCTTTTTCTGCCGTTGAAACCGACTTGTTGTGGTCGTGTAACATTACTCCATCCCAGCTTCATCCTAATTCATGGGGTTTTATAAAAAATTTTCAATTACTGTGTCAAGAGTTAGGCATCAAGCCTTCTCTAACTCTTTTTCTTTACTTGTTTGTTTCGGCCAAGCCTGGGGCTTCTTCAAAAAAGAAAGCTTCTTGGGTTTCCTTTAGATCTGCTCAAGGGCACAAGGTCTTTGCCATGTATGACGAGTCCTTTAAGGACTTCAAAAACTATTTCTTTAAAGTTCGAGCTGTTGAGGGGGATCGCCCTTTTTTTCTTGATGAAAATGATGAACCTACTTTTCCTCTTGAGTGGAAAAAGAATGTCATGGTGCCTCGGTATACTTGGGAGATGCTAGATGAGGTCGAGCAGGCCTTTGTGAGTGTATTGGAGGATATTTGGGGGGGAGCCTCCGCATCTGGATACTAAGAAATTTCTGGGGGACCCATCTTTGGTCCAAAAAGTGTTGGGTACTGACTGACGTGTTTTCATTTTATTCTATTTTGCCCCTGTGATCCTTGACTTTTGTTGTTGATTTTGTATTTTCTGGATTTCAGAAATGTCGAAGAACAACGACTCGATGAAGGCTTTTGATGAGCGGATAATTTATACGCTTTTTGGCATTGTTTTTAGTATGTTTTTAGTATGATCTAGTTAGTTTTTAGTATATTTCTATTAGTTTTTAGTTAAAATTCACTTTTTTGGACTTTACTATGAGTTTGTGTGTTTTTTTGTGATTTCAGGTATTTTCTGGCTGAAATTGAGGGTCCTGAGCAAAAATCTGATTCAGAGACTGAAAAGGACTGCAGATGCTGTTGGATTCTGACCTCCCTGCACTCGAAGTGGATTTTTTGGAGCTACAGAAGCCCAATTGGCGCGCTCTCAACGGCGTTGGAAAGTAGACATCCTGGGCTTTCCAGCAATATATGATAGTCCATACTTTGCCCAAGATTTGATGGCCCAAACCGGCGTGGCAAATCAGCCTCAGAAATTCCAGCGTTTAACGCTGGAACTGGCATAAAACTTGGAGTTAAACGCCCAAACTGGCATAAAAGCTGGCGTTTAACTCCAGAAAAGTTCTCTACACGAAAATGCTTCAATGCTCAGCCCAAGCACACACCAAGTGGACCCAGAAGTGGATTTTTATGACATTTACTCATTTCTGTATACCCTAGGTTACTAGTTTACTATTAGTAGGATCTTTTGACATTGTATCAGTACCTCATGACACTTTACACGTCTCTTTGTATACTTTCCACAGCATGAGTCTCTAAACCCCATGGTTGGGGGTGAGGAGCTCTGCTGTGTCTTGATGGATTAATGCAATTACTACTGTTTTTTATTCAATCATGCTTGCTTCCATTCTAAGATATCACTTGTTCTCAAATCGGATGAATGTGATGATCCGTGACAATCATCATCATTCTCAACTATGAACGTGTGCCTGACAACCACCTCCGTTCTACCTTAGATTAAGTAGATATCTCTTGGATTCTTTAATCGGAATCTTCGTGGTATAAGCTAGAACTGATGGCGGCATTCAAGAGAATCCGGAAGGTCTAAACCTTGTCTGTGGTATTATGAGTAGGATTCAATGATTGAATGACTGTGACGAGCTTCAAACTCCTGAAGGCGGGGCGTTAGTGACAGACGCAAAAGAATCACTGGATTCTATTCCGACAGATGGATAGCCGTGCCGTGACAGGGTGCGTTGAACATTTCCACTGAGAGGATGGGAGGTAGCCACTGACAACGGTGAAACCGTTGCATACAGCTTGCCATGGAAGGAGCCTTGCGTGTTTGAGGAAGAAGACAGTAGGAAAGCAGAGATTCAGAAGATGTAGCATCTCCAAAACCTCAACCTATTCTCCATTACTGCAAAACAAGTATTTACTTCATGATCTTTTGCTTCTCAGAATCAATCCTGATAATTTCTGATATCCTGACTAAGATTTACAAGATAACCATAGCTTGCTTCAAGCCGACAATCTCCGTGGGATCGACCCTTACTCACGTAAGGTATTACTTGGACGACCCAGTGCACTTGCTGGTTAGTTGTGCGGGATTGCAAAAGTGTGATTGCAATTTCGTGCACCAAGTTTTTGGCGCCGTTGCCGGGGATTGTTGAGTTTGGACAACTGACGGTTTATCTTGTTGCTTAGATTAGGACTGTTTTGTTTTTGTTGGTTTAGAGTCTTTTAGTTGACTCTAGTTTCATATTTTAAGTTTGGTGTCAATTGCATGCTTTTGCTTTTCTTTTAGTTTTTCGATTTTGCATGTCATTAGTCTCTTTTTGATCTTTAAAAATTCTAAGTTTGGTGTCCTCTTTGTGTTTTTCCCTTAAAAATTTTCGAAAATTAGTGTTTGATTTTCTAAAAGTTTTAAGTTTGGTGTCATTTTGTTGTTTTTCTCTTTCCTCTTTTCAAAAAATTTTTCAATCATATCTTTTTAATTGCTCTTTTCAAAATCTTTTTAAATAACTAATTGATTCAGTTCTCAATTTGCTTTGATCTTATTTTCTTTTTGATTTTCGAATTTTTATCTTAATTTCCTTTTATTTTATTTTAATTTTTTTTTCGTTTAATTCAAAAATATATATATATATATTTTACCTATTTGCAATCCATATCATTTCCCTTTATCCATTATGGACCTAAGTGGAATTGATCAGTCCAGAAGGACTCTGGGGTCATATGCTAACCCCATTACAGCTGCACATGGGAGTAGCATCTGTACACCTCCCATCAAAGCAAGCAGCTTTGAGCTAAATCCTCAACTCATTATCATAGTGCAGCAAAATTGCCAGTATTCTGGTCTTCCACAGGAAGAGCCTACTGAGTTTCTGGCACAATTCTTACAAATTGCTGTCACAGTACATGATAGAGAGGTGGATCAGGATGTCTACAGACTATTACTGTTTCCATTTGCTGTAAAAGATCAAGCTAAAAGGTGGTTGAATAACCAACCTACAGCAAGCATAAAGACATGGAAACAGTTATCAGACAAATTCCTGAATCACTTTTACCCTCCAAAGAGGATGACACAGTTAAGGCTGGACATCCAAGGCTTTAAACAAGAGGATAATGAATCCCTTTATAATGCCTGGGAGAGGTATAGAGGTATGCTAAGAAAGTGCCCCTCTGAAATGTTTTCAGAGTGGGTACAGTTAGACATCTTTTACTATGGGCTTACAGAAAAAGCTCAGATGTCTTTAGACCACTTAGCTGGTGGATCTATCCACATGAGGAAGACAATTGAAGAAGCTCAAGAGCTTATAGACACTGTTGCTAGAAATCAATATTTGTACTCTAGCAATGAGTTCTCTCCAAAAGAGGAAGTCATGGCACTAGTCACTGACCCTAATCCTCAAGAACAGATGATTGAGCTTAATCAACAATTGCTCCTGATGACAGAACAGTTAGCAGAATTTAAAGAAATACTCTATGAAACTAAAGTTGCTAACAAGAACATAGAACTGCAGTTGAATCAAGCTAAACAGCAAATACCTAAACAAATAACAGAGGAATGCCAAGCAGTTCAACTGAGGAGTGGGAAGACACTGAATAACACTGCTCAAAAGAGCAAAAAGCCAAATAAGGAACAATTGACAGAGGATAACCAAACTACTGTTCAAAATCCCTCTGAGGACAGTAAGAGCCCAGAGAGGAATGTTATTGGCGTTCAAACGCCAGAAAGGGAGGGAAAGCTGGTGTTAAACGCCCATTCCCTGCCCAGTTCTGGCGTTCAAACGCCAGAAAAGGGGGAAAAGTTGGCGTTAAACGCCCATTTTCCACCCAATCCTGGCGTTCAAACGCAAAGAGAGGATCAGACACCTGAGAGTGCTGACAGTAATCCCTCTAACAAGGCTTCTTTAACCACTTCTGTAAGGAATAAACCTGCAGCATCTAAGGTTGAAGAATATAAAGCCAAGATGCCTTATCCTCAAAAACTCCACCAAGCGGAACAGGATAAGCAATTTGCTCGCTTTGCAGACTATCTAAGGACTCTTGAAATAAAGATTCCGTTTGCAGAGGCACTTGAGCAAATACCTTCTTATGCTAAGTTCATGAAAGAAATCTTAAGTCATAAGAAGGATTGGAGAGAAACTGAAAAAGTGTTTCTCACTGAAGAGTGCAGTGCAGTCATTCTAAAAAGCTTACCAGAAAAGCTTCAAGATCCAGGAAGCTTTATGATACCATGCACATTAGAAGGTGCTTGCACCAAGACAGCCCTGTGTGATCTTGGAGAAAGCATCAATCTAATACCTGCATCCACTATCAGAAAGCTTGGGTTGACTGGAGAAGTCAAACCAACCCGGATATGCCTCCAACTTGCTGATGGCTCCATTAAATATCCATCAGGCATAATAGAGGATATGATTGTCAAAGTTGGGCCATTTGCCTTTCCAACTGACTTTGTGGTGCTGGAAATGGAGGAGCACAAGAGTGCAACTCTCATTCTAGGAAGACCTTTCCTAGCAACTGGACGAACTCTCATTGATGTACAGAGAGGGGAAGTAACCCTGAGAGTCACTGAGGATGAGTTCAAGTTGAATGCTGTAAAAGCTATGCAGCATCCAGACACACCAAATGACTGCATGGGTGCTGACATTATTGACTTTCTGGTAGAAGAGATCAATATGACTGAAAGCCTAGAATCAGAGCTTGAGGACATCTTCAAAGATGCTCAACCTGATCAAGAAGAATCGGTGGAAACAAAGGAATTTTCGAAAATTCCTCAGGAGGGGGATAAACCTCCCAAACCTGAACTCAAACCACTACCACTATCCCTGAAGTATGCGTTTCTGGGAGAGGGTGACACTTTTCCAGTGATTATAAGCTCTGCTTTAAATCCACAGGAAGAGGAAGTACTGATTCAAGTGCTAAGGACACACAAGACAGCTCTTGGGTGGTCCATAAGTGATCTCAAGGGCATTAGCCCAGCTAGATGCATGCACAAGATCCTGTTGGAGGATAATGCCAAACCAGTGGTCCAACCACAAAGGAGGCTAAATCCAGCCATGAAGGAGGTGGTGCAGAAAGAGGTCACTAAATTACTAGAGGCTGGGATTATTTATCCTATTTCTGATAGCCCCTGGGTGAGCCCTGTCCAAGTTGTCCCCAAAAAGGGAGGCATGACAGTGGTTCATAATGAAAAAAATGAATTGGTTCCTACAAGAACAGTCACAGGGTGGCGTATGTGTATTGACTACAAAAGGCTCAATATAGCCACCAGAAAGGATCATTTTCCTTTACCATTCATAGACCAAATGCTAGAAAGACTAGCTGGTCATGATTATTACTGCTTTTTGGATGGCTATTCAGGCTACAACCAAATTGCAGTAGACCCTCAGGACCAAGAGAAAACAGCATTTACTTGCCCTTCTGGCGTGTTTGCCTACAGAAGGATGCCTTTTGGTCTGTGCAATGCACCTGCAACCTTTCAGAGGTGCATGCTCTCTATCTTCTCAGATATGGTAGAGAAATTTCTAGAAGTCTTCATGGATGACTTCTCTGTATATGGAGACTCATTCAGCTCCTGTCTTAATCACCTAGCACTTGTCCTGAAAAGGTGCCAAGAGACTAACCTGGTTTTAAACTGGGAGAAATGTCACTTTATGGTGACTGAAGGAATTGTCCTTGGGCACAAGATTTCAAGCAGAGGAATAGAGGTGGATAAGGCAAAGGTAGAGGTAATTGAAAAATTACCACCACCTGCCAATGTTAAGGCAATCAGAAGCTTTCTGGGGCATGCAGGATTCTACAGAAGGTTCATAAAGGATTTTTCGAAAATTGCAAAACCTTAGTAACCTGCTAGCTGCGGACACACCATTTGTGTTTGACACACAGTGTCTGCAGGCATTTGAGACCCTGAAAGCTAAGCTGGTCATAACACCAGTCATCTCTGCACCAGATTGGACATTGCCATTTGAACTAATGTGTGATGCCAGTGACCATAACATTGGTGCAGTGTTGGGACAGAGGCATAACAAGCTTCTGCACGTCATTTATTATGCCAGCCGTGTTCTAAATGACGCACAGAAGAATTACACAACCACAGAAAAAGAGTTACTTGCAGTGGTCTATGCCATTGATAAGTTTAGATCCTATCTAGTGGGATCCAAAGTGGTTGTGTACACTGACCATGCTACTCTTAAATACTTACTCACAAAGCAGGATTCAAAACCCAGACTTATAAGATGGGTGTTGCTTCTGCAAGAGTTTGATATAGAAATAAGAGACAGAAAAGGGACAGAGAACTAAGTAGCTGATCATCTGTCCCGAATAGAACCAGTAGCTGGGGCGTCCCTCCCTTCTACTGAGATCTCTGAGACCTTCCCAGATGAGCAACTCTTTGCCATTCAGGAAGCTCCATGGTTTGCAGATATTGCAAACTATAAAGCTGTGAGGTTCATACCCCAGGAGTACAGCAGAGTGCAAAGAAAGAAATTGATTTCAGATGCCAAGTACTACCTATGGGATGAGCCATATCTCTTTAAGAGATGTGCAGACGGAATGATCCGCAGATGTGTACCTAGAGAAGAAGCACAAAGGATCCTATGGCACTGCCATGGATCACAGTATGGAGGACATTTTGGAAGTGAGAGAACAGCCACTAAAGTCCTCCAATGTGGCTTCTACTGGCCTACTCTCTATAAAGACTCCCGAGAGTTTGTGCGTAACTGTGACAGTTGCCAAAGAGCTGGTAACTTGCCTCACGGTTATGCCATGCCTCAACAAGGGATATTAGAGATAGAATTGTTTGATGTATGGGGAATTGACTTCATGGGGCCATTCCCACCATCATACTCAAACACTTACATTATGGTGGCAGTGGACTATGTATCTAAGTGGGTAGAAGCAATTGCTACACCCACTAATGATACCAAGACCGTGCTAAAATTCCTCCAGAAACACATCTTCAGCAGGTTTGGTGTTCCCAGAGTACTAATCAGTGACGGGGCACTCATTTCTGCAATAGACAGCTATACTCTGCTATGGTTAGATATGGAATTAGCCACAAAGTGGCAACTCCGTATCATCCACAGACAAATGGGCAAGCTGAGGTCTCTAATAGAGAGCTAAAAAGAATCCTGGAACGGACTGTGATGGCCCGAAGAAAGGATTGGGCAAAGAGCTTGGATGATGCTCTGTGGGCATACAGAACAGCATTCAAGACTCCTATAGGAACCTCTCCATACCAACTGGTGTATGGGAAGGCCTGTCATCTGCCCGTGGAACTGGAACATAAAGCCTACTGGGAAACCAGATTCCTAAACATGGATGCTCAATTAGCTGGTGAAAAAAGATTACTCCAGCTAAATGAGCTAGAGGAGTTCAGACTCAATGCCTTTGAAAATGCAAAAATTTATAAGGAAAAGGCAAAGAAATGGCATGACAAGAAGTTGTCAACCAGAGTCTTTGAGCCAGGACAAAAAGTTCTGCTCTTCAACTCTAGGCTCAGACTGTTTCCAGGAAAACTCAAATCCCGGTGGAGGGGTCCGTATGTGATTACAGGAGTGTCACCATATGGATATGTTGAGCTTCAGGATATTGATTCTGACAAAAAGTTCATTGTTAATGGACAGAGAATCAAGCATTATCTTGAAAGCAATTTTGAGCAGGAATGCTCAAAACTGAGACTTGAGTGATTCTCAGTGAAGGTCCAGCTAAAGACAGTAAATAAGCGCTTGCTGGGAGGCAACCCAGTCATTAGGAGGTTATATGGTTTGTTCTCACAGAGGCAAGTATAAAAAATGAAGGAATTCACAGAGTTACAGAAGGATTCAGCTCAAAAAGCAGAGAAAAAGAGCTTACTGGCGAAAAAACGCCAGTAAGGGGCATTTTGGGCGTTAAATGCCCAGAATGGTACCCATTCTGGGCGTTTAACGCCAGGAATGGTGCCATTTTGGGCGTTAAACGCCAGAATGGGCACCATTCTGGGCGTTTAACGCCAGGTGTGCAGCATCCTGGGCGTTTAGAAAAACGCCCAGTGATAAAGGAATTCTGGCGTTTAACGCCAGCCAGGGCACCTGGCTGGGCGTTAAACGCCCAAAAGGGGCATCAAATGGGCGTTAAACGCCAGAATGGGTGCCATTCTGGGCGTTTAACGCCAGAATGGTGGGGGGACCACAATTTTGTTTTCAAATCAAATTTTTTCAAACTTTCCTTTTCTTACCCATACTTTTCTACAAAAACACATTTCAATCTCTCATCATTCACTTTCAAATTTTCAAAAATCTAAAATCATTCTTCAAATCTCTCAAATCATTCCCAAATTTTGTTCAAAAACTCACCCTTCTCTCAATTTCTTTCCATATCTTCTCAAATCTCCTTTCAAATTTTTCTTTTTTTTTTTCGAAATCTCCCCCCCACCTTATAAATACACGTTTGGCCCCCCTCATTCCACCACACCATTCGAATTTACTCTTCTTCCCTCTCTCTTCTTTCTTTTCTTTTGCTTGAGGACAAGCAAACCTCTAAGTTTGGTGTGCTTTTCCGTGATTACTAAGCCAAGATTCATCAAGTTCATGGCTCCTAAGGGAAAATAAACCAATTTAAGAGGAAAGAAAGAGAATAATCCAAAGAATCTTTGGAATCAAGAGAAGTTCTTAACCAAAGAACATGAAGACCATTATCACAAAATAATGGGTCTGAGGTCAGTGATCCCGGAAGTAAAATTTGATCTGAAAGAAGATGAATATCCGGGGATCCAAGAGCAAATTCGAAACAGAGGATGGGAAGTTCTAACCAATCCTGAAATAAAGGTTGGAAGGAACATGGTTCAGGAATTCTACTCAAATCTGTGGCTAACAGATAAGCAGAGAATGACTGGAACTGCTTACCATACCTACAGAACCATGGTCAGAGGGAAAGTTATGTACTTCCATCTGGACAAAATAAGAGAAATCTTCAAATTACCTCAACTGCAAGATGATCCTGAATCCTTTAATAGGAGAATGGTGAGAGCAGATAAAGGGTTGGATCAGGTTCTAGAGGACATATGCCTCCCTGGACTAAGTGGATAACCAATTCAAAGGGTGTCCCAAACCAACTCAAGAGGGGAGACCTCAAACCAATTGCAAGAGGTTGGCTAGACTTTATTGGGCACTCCATACTACCCACTAGCAACCGTTCTGAGGTCACTATCAAGAGAGCAGTGATGATTCATTGCATTATGCTTGGAAAAGAAGTGGAGGTTCATCATGTGATTGCTTGTGAGATCTACACAATTGCAAATAAAAATTCCACTGAAGCCAAACTGGCTTACCCAAGCTTGATCTCCTTGCTCTGTAAAGAGGCTGGGGTGAAGATGGGAGTAGATGAGTTCATACCCATTGAACACCCAATCACCAAGAAGTCAATGGAAGGACAAATGCAAGACAACTCTATCAAGAAGAGGGCGCAGGAATTCCTCCCTGAATTCCCAAGAATTGACTACTGGACCAGCCTAGAAGCATCTATCACCAAGTTGCAAGAAACTATGGAGCAACTAAAGGAAGAACAGCAGAATTAGAACTGCATGCTCTGCAAATTGCTGAAGGAACAAGAGAAGCAGGGGCGTGAACTCCAAGAGTTGAAACGCCAAAAGCTTTCATCTCAAGTTAAGGGGGCATCCACTTCTCAAAATCAAGGTTGTTGAGTCCTAACTCTGTGAAAACCTCTATCATTAGGAGCCTAGTTTAAATTTTTGTTTTCTATTTTTATTTTCTAGTCTCATCCTATATCTATTTTTGAGTCTTGTTTTTAATACATAATTAATGAAATTTAAAATTCATGTCTTAAAGCTATGAATGTCCTATGAATCCATCACCTCTCTTAAATGAAAAATGCTTTAATCACAAAAGAACAAGAAGTACAAGATTTCGAAATTTATTCTTGAAACTAGTTGAATTAGTTTGATGTGGTGACAATAATTTTTGTTTTCTGAATGAATGCTTGAACAGTGCATATGTCTCTTGAATTTGTTGTTTCAAGAATGTTAGAAATTGTTGGCTCTTGAAAGAATGAGGAAAAAGAGAACTGTTATTGAGGATCTGAAAAATCATCTAATTGATTCTTGAAGCAAGAAAAAGCAGTGGATACAAAAAAAAATCGAAAAAAAAAAGAGAAAGAAAGAGAAAGAAAAAGCAAGAAATAAAGTTGTGATCCAAGGCAAAAAGAGTGTGCTTAAGAACCCTGGACACTTCTAATTGGGGACTCTAGCAAAGCTGGGTCACAATCTGAAAAGGTTCACCCAATTATGTGTCTGTGGCATGTATGTATCCAGTGGTAATACTGGAAGACAGAGTGCTTTGGGCCACAGCCAAGACTCATACACTAGCTATGTTCAAGAATCATTATACTTAACTAGAAGAATCAATAACATTATCTGAGTTCTGAGTTCTTATAGATGCCAGTCATTCTGAACTTCAAAGGATAGAGTGAGATGCCAAAACTGTTCGGAAGCAAAAAGCTACTAGTCCCGCTCATCTAATTGGAGCTAAGTTTCCTTGATATTTTGGAGTCTTTAGTATATTCTCTTCTTTTTATCCTATTTTGATTTTCAGTTGCTTGGGGACAAGCAACAATTTAAGTTTGGTGTTGTGATAAGCGGATAATTTATACGCTTTTTGGCATTGTTTTTAGTATGTTTTTAGTATGATCTAGTTAGTTTTTAGTATATTTCTATTAGTTTTTAGTTAAAATTCACTTTTCTGGACTTTACTATGAGTTTTGTGTGTTTTTTCTGTGATTTCAGGTATTTTCTGGCTGAAATTGAGGGTCCTGAGCAAAAATCTGATTTAGAGACTGAAAAGGACTGCAGATGCTGTTGGATTCTGACCTCCCTGCACTCGAAGTAGATTTTCTGGAGCTACAGAAGCCCAATTGGCGCGCTCTCAACGGCGTTGGAAAGTAGACATCCTGGGCTTTCCAGCAATATATGATAGTCCATACTTTGCCCAAGATTTGATGGCCCAAACCGGCGTGGCAAATCAGCCTCAGAAATTCCAGCGTTTAACGCTGGAACTGGCATAAAACTTGGAGTTAAACGCCCAAACTGGCATAAAAGCTGGCGTTTAACTCCAGAAAAGGTCTCTACATGAAAATGCTTCAATGTTCAGCCCAAGCACACACCAAGTGGACCCAGAAGTGGATTTTTACAACATTTACTCATTTCTGTATACCCTAGGTTACTAGTTTACTATTAATAGGATCTTTTGACATTGTATCAGTACCTCATGACACTTTACACGTCTCTTTGTATACTTTCCACAGCATGAGTCTCTAAACCCCATGGTTGGGGGTGAGGAGCTCTACTGTGTCTTGATGGATTAATGCAATTACTATTGTTTTTCATTCAATCATGCTTGCTTCCATTCTAAGATATCACTTGTTCTCAAATCGGATGAATGTGATGATCCGTGACAATCATCATCATTCTCAACTATGAACGTGTGCCTGACAACCACCTCCGTTCTACTAGAACTGATGGCGGCATTCAAGAGAATCCGGAAGGTCTAAACCTTGTCTGTGGTATTCTGAGTAGGATTCAATGATTGAATGACTGTGACGAGCTTCAAACTCCTGAAGGCGGGGCGTTAGTGACAGACGCAAAAGAATCACTGGATTCTATTCCGGCCTGATTGAGAACCGACAGATGGATAGTCGTGCCGTGACAGGGTGCGTTGAACATTTCCACTGAGAGGATGGGAGGTAGCCACTGACAACGGTGAAACCCTTGCATACAGCTTGCCATGGAAGGAGCCTTGCGTGTTTGAGGAAGAAGACAGTAGGAAAGCAGAGATTCAGAAGATGTAGCATCTCCAAAACCTCAACCTATTCTCCATTACTGCAAAACAAGTATTTACTTCATGATCTTTTGCTTCTCACAATCAATCCTGATAATTTCTGATATCCTGACTAAGATTTACAAGATAACCATAGCTTGCTTCAAGCCGACAATCTCTGTGGGATCGACCCTTACTCACGTAAGGTATTACTTGGACGACCCAGTGCACTTGCTGGTTAGTTGTGCGGGATTGCAAAAGTGTGATTGCAATTGTG